>NC_069499.1:924204431-924464431 GCF_027579735.1 Bombina bombina | reverse complement strand
TGTCTGAAGTTACCTCCCAAACAAGGAAAGGTTTTAAAGAACCCTTAACAGAAGAGGAAAAGACTTGGCTAAGACAACTCAACCTTTGTTTCTATTGTGGGGGAACTGGACACCGCATCACAGGGTGTCCAGTAAGACTCCCTAGTGGATCAAGTCGAGATACAGCCAAGTCTAAAATTGACTCTGATGCTAAGGGAACAAATGATACTTCCACTAGCAAACTGAAAGATACCCCTGGAGAGGACCCAGCTACTGAGAATACATCTATTCTACAAGCAACCATTTCTAACACATTTCAAGAAAGGGTACCGGATTTGAAACAGATGGTCGTTGGAAGTACAACTTCAACTACATCCACTACCCATGCCCCTGCCTCTGTTTCTGCATCTACCACAGTGGGGAACTCTGCAAAAATACCTCATGGAAATCCTGCACATTACCTCGTCTCTGCCCTGGCTGGAGATCCATCTAACAAAAGTCACTCATCAGACATAAAAGTGACAAACCTTCCAGCTAAATCAGACTCTGCCAATTCCAAAGATCCACACCTCCTTGCACCACCTTCACTCATCTACTCATTGACTGAGAAAGAATTGGATGATATGGTTGATTTGGAAATATATGACACAGATAATGAATTCCTTGACTCTGAAGGAGAGGTCATATCCTACCCGGAGGTACTCTACCCATCAGCCAGTCCATTGCAAGCTGATGGGCATAAACAGGAACCTCCAAATCAAACCGATCTTTGTTTTTCAACTCTTGTTATGCCTACAGTGGAATCTTCTATGGGTCCCCAATCTCAGGCAGCTGTTCCAAGGGAAGAATCAATTCCATCTGATTGTATTAGGGCTTCAAATGGAACACTTGTTCGTAAATCCTACCTTCAGATGTTTGAACAGGCTTTGAGCGCCCGGAGTGCGCTCTTTGGAGGGGCATCTGTCATGAACCAAGCCTCCAGACTAAAAAGAAAAATAAAAGTCTGGGAGGCATTCCACTCGAAAGGGCTGTGCAGGGATTTGAACCTGTGGCTCTGTGGCTACTATTCCTGTTTTGCTTGCTTGTTGAGCCACAGTCCATTCTAGCAATAGCATGCAACTTTTAAATCCGTTATATGAGGATTTGCCTTACTTGTTATTACACCTGTGCAACACACAGGTGTTCTCAATTTTGGATTTTCTCAGAACCAATCCTGTGCAAATCCTCCCTATTTAAGGCTGGCTGTTAGACTGCATGTTGTCTTCACATTGGATCTGTTTTGTCAAGTCAGAACCTGTACTTCTGTACTTATTTGGAGAAAAACTTCACCTTTGCACCCGTTTACAAGGTATTACCAGGAGAAAGACTTTACCTTTAAACCTGTTACCTGTTTACAAGTTTGTTCCCTGCCTTGTGTAAATCCTGCACTTCAGTTATTACCAGCAGGAAGACTTTACCTTTAAACCTGCTACCTGTTTACAAGTTGTTTCCTGCCTTGTGCAAATCCTGCATTTCAGTTATTACCAAGAGAGAGACTTTCCTTTTTGAATCTGCATCTCTGCTCACTTTGTTTATTTCCACTCCTGCAGTATGTGGACTTAACATACCTGAGTAGCACATTTAAATATACCCTGCAAGTATTTGCTTAATCAAAGTATTTTGTTATTTTAATAAATCTGATATATTTTCAATCTATATGGCTTCTACTAATCTTCCTTTAAAGCAACTGTTCCAGACAATGAGGCTCTCACAAGATATCCTGAGACAGAACATGACACATATATATATTTATACATACACACACACACAGATTATATATACACGTGTGTGTATATATATATATATATATATATATATACATACACGTATGTGTGTATATATATATATATATATATATATATATATATATATATATACACACACACACACACATATATACATACATATACAATATCTCACAAAAGTGAGTACACCCCTCACATTTTTGAAAATATTTTAATATATTGTTTCATGTGACACTGAAAACAACATAATTTATGTAAGAACTTACCTGATAAATTAATTTATTTCAAAATGGCAAGAGTCCATGAGCTAGTGACATATGGGATATACATTCCTACCAGGAGGGGGCAAAGTTTCCCAAACCTCAAAATGCCTATAAATACACTTCCCACCACACTGACACCCTTAGTTTAACGTATAGCCAAGTAGTGAGGTGTAAACAGGAGTAAAAAAGCATACAAAAAAGAGGAACTGGAAAATAATAAATATAACCACCAAAAACAGGGTGGGCCTCATGGACTCTTGCCATTATGACAGAAATGAATTTATCAGGTAAGTTCTTACATAAATTATGTTTTCTTTCATGTCCATGAGCTAGTGATGTATGGGATAAAATACCCAAGATGTGGAAGTCCACAGAAGAGTCACTAGAAAGGGAGGGATAAAATAAAAACAGCTATTTCCACTGAGAAATTAAATCCAAACAAAAAATAAGTTTTTCTATAAAATTTCAAGAAAAAAAACTTAAAATATAAGCAGATTAATTGAACTGAGACAGCTGCCTGAGGAACTTTTCTACCAAAGACTGCTTCAGAGGAAGCAAATACAATAAAATGGTAAAATTTAGTAAATGTATGCAAAGAACAAGTTGCTGCTTTGCAAATCTGATCAACTGAAGCTTCTTTCTTAGAAGCCCACAAAGTGGAAACTGATCAAGTAGAATGAGCTGTAATTCTCTGAGGTGGAGACTGCCCCACCTCCAAATAAGCCTTGTGAATCAAAAGCTTTAACCAAGATGCCAAAGAAATGGCACTGGCTTTCTGACCTTTCCTAAAACCAGAAAAGACAACAAATAGACTAGAAGTCCTCCTGAAATCCTTAGTAGCCTCAACATAGTATTTCAAAGTTCTTACCACATCCAAAGAACGTAACGATTTCTCAAGAGAATTCTGATTGATTCGGACACACAGAAGGAACAATAATTTCCCTACTAATGTTAGAATTCACAACCTTAGGAAGAAATGTAAACTAAGTCCGCAAAACAGCTTTATCCTGATGGAAAATCAGAAAAGGAGACTCACAAGAGAGAGCAGATAATTCAGAAACTCGTCTAGCAGAAGAGAGAGCCAAAAGGAACAACACTTTCCAAGAAAGTAGTTAAATATCCAAAGAATGCATAGGCTCAAAAGGAGGAGCCTGCAAAACCTTCAAAACCAAATTAAGGCTTGATACGGACCAAAGCCTGAACAAAACAATGAATATCAGGAAGTTTAGCAATCTTTCTATGAAATAAAACAGAAAGATCAGAGATTTGCAGACAAACCTTTATCCAAACCATCCTAAAGAAACTGTTAAATTGGGAATTCTAAAAGAATGCCAAGAGAATTTATGAGAACACCATGAAATATAGGTTTTCTAAACACGATAATAAATCTTCCTTGAAACAGACTTACGAACCTGCAACATAGTATTAATCACTGAGTCAGAGAAACCTCTATGACTAAGCACTAAACATTCTATTTTCATACCTTCAAATTTATTGATTCGAGATCCTGATGGAAAAACGTCCCTTGAGACAGAAGATCTGGCCTAAAAGGAAGTGACCAAGGTTGGCAACTGGACATCCGGACAAGATCCGCATATCAAAACCTGTGAGGCCATGCTGGTGCTATCAGAAACACATACGATTGTTCCATTATGATCTTGAAGATCACCCTTGAAAGAAGAACTAGAGACGGAAAAATATAAGCAAGTTGGTAAGACCAAGGAACTGCCAATGCATCCACCATCACCGCCTGAGGATCCCTGGACCTGGAAAGGTATCTGGGAAGTTTTCTGTTTATATGGGAAGCCATCAGATCTATTTCTGGAAGACCCCACATCTGTACAATCTGAAAAAAACACATCTGGATGGAGAGACCACTCCCCTGGATGTAAGGACTGGCGGCTGAGATAATCCATTCCCAATTGTCTACACCTGGATATGTATAACAGAAATTAGACAGGAATTGAATTATGCCCAAGACAGTATCCGAGATACTACTTTCATCACCAAAGGACTGCGAGTCCCCCCTGATGATTGACATATGCCACAGTTGTGATATTGTCTGTCTGAAAACGAACAAATGATTCTCTCTTTAATAGAGGCCAAGCCAGAAGAGTCCTGAAAATAGCACAGAGTTCTAAAATATTGATAGGTAACCTCGCCTCTTGAGGATTCCAAACTCCTTGTGCTGTCAGAGACCCCCAGACAGCTCCCCAACCTGTCAGACTTGCATCTGTTGAAATCACAGTCCAGGAAGGACGAACAAGAGGCCCCTTGAAGAATCCAATGATGGTCCAACCACCACTATAGAGAGAGTTGAATGTTCAACTGTGATATCCAAGTATAATCCCGGCACCATTGATTCAGCATGGAAAGCTGCAGAGGTCTCATATGAAAATGAGCAAAGGGGATCGTGTTCGATGCTGCAGTCATGAGACCTAAAACTTCCATGCACATAGCCACTGAAGGGAATGATCGAGACTGAAGGTTTCGACAGGCAAAAACCAATTTAACTCGTCTCTTGTCTGTTAAAGATAAAGTCATGGACAATGAATCTATCTGGAAACCTAAAAAGGTGACCTTTGACTGAGGAATCAAGAAACTCTCTGGTAACTTGATCCTCCAACCATGTCTTTGAAGAAACACCACAAGTTTATTTGTGTGAGATTCTGCTAAATTAAAAGATTGAGCCAGTACCAAGATATCGTCCAAATAAGGAAACATCGCAATACCCTGCTCTCTGATTACAGATAGAAGTGCAAAGACAACCTTCAAAAAAATTCTTGGAGCGGTCTCTAGGCCAAATGGAAGAGCAACAAATTAATAATGCTTGCCTAGAAAAGAGAATCTCGGAAACCGATAGTGGTCTGGATGAATCCGAATTTGAAAATACAAAGTCTATTGAGGACATGTAATGACCTTGCTGAACAAAAGGCAGAATAGTCATAGTCACCATCTTGAAAGTTGGGACCCTTACAAATTGATTCAAAAACTTTAGATCCAGAACTGGTCTGAAAGAATGTTCCTTCTTTGGGACAATGAATAGATTTGAATAAAAACCCAGACCCTGTTCTAGAAGTGGAACTGGTAAAATTACTCCTGAAAGCTCTAGATCTGAAACACACTTCAGAAATGCTTGAGCTTTAACAGGATATGTCGGAATGTTAGAAAGAAAAAATCTTCTCACAGGAGGTATAATTCCGAAACCTATTCGATACCCCTGAGAGACAATATTTTGAATCCAATGATTCTGAATGGAACCTGCCCAAACGTCTCGAAAACAAAATTTATGCTTACCTGATAAATTTCTCTCATGCGATGTATCGAGTCCACAGATTCATCCAATACTTGTGGGATATTCTCCATCCCAACAGGAAGTGGCAAAGAGAGCACCCACAGCAGAGCTGTCTATATAGCTCCTCCCTTAGCTCCACCCCCCAGTCATTCGACCGAAGGTTAGGAAGAAAAAAGGAGAAACTATAGGGTGCAGAGGTGACTGAAGTTTTTTAAATAAAAATATACTACCTGTCTTAAATAGACACAAGGTGGGCCGTGGACTCGTTACATCGCAAGAGAAAGAAATTTATCAGGTAAGCATAAATTTAGTTTTCTCTTGCAAGATGTATCGAGTCCACAGATTCATCCAATACTTGTGGGATACCAATACCAAAGCTTTAGGACACGGATGAAGGGAGGGACAAGACAGGTAGCTAAACGGAAGGCACCACTGCTTGTAGAACCTTTCTCCCAAAAATAGCCTCCAAAGAAGCAAAAGTATCAAATTTGGAAAATTTGGAAAAAGTATGAAGCGAAGACAAAGTCGCCGCCTTACAAATCTGTTCAACAGAAGCCTCATTTTTAAAAGCCCATGTGGAAGCCACTGCTCTAGTAGAATGAGCAGTAATCCTTTCAGAAGGCTGCTGACCAGCAGTCTCATAAGCCAAACGGATGATGCTTTTCTGCCAAAAAGAGAGAGAGGTAGCCGTAGCCTTTTGACCTCTCCGCTTACCAGAATAGACAACAAACAATGAAGATGTTTGACGAAAATCTTTAGTTGCTTGTTAGTAGAACTTTAAAGCATGAACCACATCAAGATTGTGCAACAGACGTTCCTTCTTGGAAGAAGGATTAGGACACAGAGAAGGAACAACAATTTCAAGATTGATATTCCTATTAGAAATAACCTTAGGAAGGAATCCAGGTTTGGTACGCAAAACCACCTTATCTGCATGGAAAACAAGATAAGGTGAGTCACACTGTAAAGCAGATAACTCAGAAACGCTTCGAGCCGAAGAGATAGCTACTAAAAACAGAACTTTCCAAGATAGAAGCTTAATATCTATGGGAATGCATAGGTTCAAACATAACCCCTTGAAGAACTTTAAGAACTAAGTTTAAGCTCCATGGCAGAGCAACAGGTTTGAATACAGGCTTGATTCTGACTAAACGCCTGAACGTCTGGGACATCTGCCAGACGTTTGTGTAAAAGAATAGACAAAGCAGATATCTGTCCTTTTAAGGAGCAAGCTGATAATCCCTTCTCCAATCCTTCTTGGAGAAAAGACAATATCCTAGGAATCCTAATCTTACTCCATGAGTAACCCTTGGATTCACACCAATAAAGATATTTTCGCCATATCTTATGATAGATTTTCCTGGTGACAGGCTTTCTAGCCTTAATCAGGGTATCAATGACCGACTCAGAAAAATCACGCTTTGATAAAATCAGGCGTTCAATCTCCAAGCAGTCAGACGCAGAGAAATTAGATTTGGATGCTTGAATGGACCCTGGATTAGAAGGTCCTGCCTCATCGGCAGAGTCCACGGTGGAACAGATGACATGTCCACCAGATCTGCATACCAAGTCCTGCGTGGCCACGCAGGTGCTATCAAAATCACAGAAGCTCTCTCCTGCTTGATTCTGGCAACCAGACGTGGAAGGAGAGGAAACGGTGGAAATACATAGGCCAGGTTGAAGGACCAGGGCACTGCTAGAGAATCTATCAGTACTGCCTGGGGATCCCGGGACCTGGACCCGTAACAAGGAAGCTTGCCGTTCTGACGAGACGCCATCAGATCTAATTCTGGTGTGCCCCATAGCCGAGTCAGCTGGGCAAATACTTCCGGATGGAGCTCCCACTCCCCCGGATGAAAAGTCTGGCGACTTAGGAAATCCGCCTCCCAGTTCTCTACCCCTGGGATATGGATTGCTGAAAGATGGCAAGAGTGAGTCTCCGCCCATCGGAATATTTTGGTCACCTCCATCATCGCTAGAGAACTCCGTGTTCCTCCTTGATGATTGATATAAGCTACAGTCGTGATGTTGTCCGACTGAAATCTGATGTATTTCGCCGCAGCCAGCTGAGGCCACGCCTGAAGCGCATTGAATATCGCTCTCAGTTCTAGAATGTTTATCGGGAGGAGAACCTCCTCCTGAGATCATAAGCCCTGTGCTTTCAGGGAGTTCCAGACTGCACCCCAGCCCAGTAGAATGGCATCTGTCGTTACTATGAGCCACTCTGGCCTGCGGAAACACATTCCCCGAGACAGGTGGTCCTGAGACAACCACCAGAGAAGAGAATATCTGGTCTCCTGATCCAGATGTATTTGAGGAGATAAATCTGCATAATCCCCATTCCACTGTTCGAGCATGCATAGTTGCAGTGGTCTGAGGTGTAGGCGGGCAAAAGGAACTATGTCCATTGCCGCTACCATAAGTCCGATTACCTCCATACACTGAGCCACTGATGGCCGAGGAATGGAATGAAGAGCTTGGCAGGTGATTATGAGTTTCGATTTCCTGACCTCCATCAGAAATATTTTCATTTTTACTGAGTCTATCAGAGTCCCTAGGAAGGAAACTCATGAGAGGGAAGAGAGAACTCTTTTTTTATGTTCACCTTCCACCCATGAGATCTCAGAAAAGCCAACAAGATGTCCGTGTGGGACTTGGCTAGCTGGAAAGTCGACGCTTGAATTAAGATGTTGTCTAGATAAGGCGCCACTGCTATGCCCCGCGGTCTTAGAACCGCCAAAAGGGACCCTAGCACCTTTGTGAAAATTCTAGGAGCCGTGGCCAACCCGAAGGGAAGGGCCACAAACTGGTAATGCCTGTCCAGAAAGGCGAATCTGAGGAATTGATGATCTCTGTGAATAGGGATGTGCAGATACGCATCCTTTAAGTCCACGGTGGTCATATATTGACCCTCCTGGATCAGAGGCAGAATGGTCCGAATAGTCGCCATCTTGAACGATGGTATCCTGAGGAATTTGTTTAGAATTTTGAGATCCAAGATTGGTCTGAATGTTCCTTCTTTTTTGGGAACCACAAACAGGTTTGAGTAAAACCCTAGCCCTTGTTCCACTGGGCAAATCACTCCCATGGTATGTAGGTCTTCTACACAGCGTAAGAACGCCTCTCTCTTTGTCTGGTTTGCAGACAATTGAGAAATGTGAAATCTCCCCCTTGGAGGGGAGTCTTTGAAGTCCAGAAGATAACCCTGGGTAACAATTTCTAAAACCCAGGAATCGTGAACATCTCTTGCCCAAGCCTGGGCAAAGAGAGAGAGTCTGCCCCCTATTAGAACCGGCCCCGGATCGGGGGCTACCCCTTCATGCTGTCTTAGAGGCAGCAGCAGGCTTCTTGGCCTGTTTACCCTTGTTCCAAGCCTGGTTAGGTCTCCAGACTGACTTGGATAGGGCAGAATTCCCCTCTTGCTTCGCAGCCGGGGAAGAGGGACCACCCTTGAAGTTCCGAAAGGAACGAAAATTATTTTGTTTGGACCTCATTTTATTTGTTTTATCCTGAGGGAGGGCATGGCCTTTCCCTCCAGTGATGTCTGAAATAATCTTTCAGTTCAGGCCCAAATAGGGTCTTTCCTTTGAAAGGGATGTTCAAAAGTTTAGATTTTGATGACACATCAGCAGACCAGGACTTAAGCCATAATGCCCTGCACGCTAAAATGGCAAAACCTGAATTCTTTGCCGCTAATTTAGCCAGTTGAAAAGCGGCATCTGTAATGAAAGAATTAGCCAGCTTAAGGGCCTTAATTCTATCCATAATATCCTCTAATGGGGTCTCCATCTGAAGAGCCTCTTCTAGAGCCTCGAACCAGAAAGCAGCTGCAGTAGTTACAGGAACAATGCACGCAATAGGTTGGAGAAGAAAACCTTGATAAACAAAAATTTTCTTTAGGAGACCCTCTAATTTTTTATCCATAGGATCTTTGAAAGCACAACTGTCTTCGATAGGTATAGTTGTACGCTTGGCGAGAGTAGAAATAGCTCCCTCCACCTTAGGGACCGTCTGCCACGAGTCCCGCATGGTGTCAGATATGGGAAACATTTTCTTAAAAACAAGAGGGGGAGCGAACGGTATACCTGGTCTATCCCACTCCTTAGTAACAATGTTCGCAATCCTCTTAGGGACTGGAAAAACATCAGTGTAAAAAGGAACCTCTAAGTATTTGTCCATTTTACACAATTTCTCTGGGACCACTATATGGTCACAGTCATCCAGAGTTGCTAATACCTCCCTGAGCAACAAGCGGAGGTGTTCAAGCTTAAATTTAAAGGCCATGATATCAGAATCTGTCTGAGGGAGCGTCTTCCCTGAATCAGAAATCTCTCCCTCAGACAGCAAATCCCTTACCCCTACTTCAGAACATTGTGAGGGATAAAGCTACTAAAGCGTCAGAAGGCTCAGCATTTGTTCTTAACCCAGAGCTGTCACACTTTCCTTGTAACCCAGGCAGTTTAGATAAAACCTCTGTGAGGGTTGTATTCATAACTGTGGCCATGTCTTGTAAAGTAAACAAAGTCGACGCACTAGAGGTACTTGGTGTCACTGGTTGTGACATTTGGGGAGAGCTAGATGGCATAACCTCATTTCTTTCTGTCTGAGAATCATCTAGCGCTATATTTTTAAGTGCTATAATATGCTCTTTAAAATTTATAGACATATCAATGCAAGTGGGACACAGTCTAAGAGGGGGTTCCACAATGGCTTCTAAACACATTGAACAAGGAGTTTCCTTGATGTCAGACATGTTAAACAGGCTAGTAATGAAACAAGCAAGCTTGGAAAACACTTTATTCAAAGTAAACAATACTTAGAAAAAAACGCACACTGCAAAACAGTGTAAAAAAGTAGTAAACTTTTCGAAAATTTTTACAGTGGAATCAAAGCCTTAGTAAGATTGCCCCACCAAATAAACGATTAACCCCTTAATGGAAAAACCGGATTGACAAAACGTCAAAAACCGGTATAAAAACGTTCAGCACCTTGCCACAGTTCCGCTGTGGCGCCTACCTGCCCTTAGGGATAGATTTGTGGGGAAAAAGCTTCCTTTAGGCCCTCAAGTACAGCAGGACCCTCCGGAGTAGAAGCTGGATGTCTTGAGTGTAAAATAAACTGCGCATCTGAGGCACGAAAATAGACCCCTCCCACCTCACTCGATGTCAGTGGGGCCTAAAAGAAACACACCAAAGTGTTTCTAAACTAGCCATGTGGGTTAAAAACCCTTAAATAAGCCATAATGAACCTCCAAAGTCCCTCAAAACGTTAATCTCTTAATAAAAAACGTTTTTCTTATAAGTGTCACCAGTAACAACTTAGCCCTTTATGCAAGCTGGGATTCCATACTAAGCTTACCCTTCCCTCATGGGGATACTGTCAGCCTTTTCTAGAATTATCACAGTCTGTCTAGAAAAAAATTGACTGAATATACCTCAATGCAATTAGCATGCAAACCGTTCCCCCAACTGAAGTTTTCCTGTACTCCTCAGCCTCTGTGGGAACAGCAGTGGATCTTAGTTACAAAGTGCTAAGATCATCATCCTCCTTGCAGAAATCTTCATCCCTTTTCTGCTAGAGAGTGAATAGTACACACCGGTACCATTTAAAATAAACTTTTTCACCACACTCACTTTACCCTTCCTATTGCTTAGAACCGGCAGAGAATGACTGGGGGGTGGAGCTAAGGGTGGAGCTATATAGACAGCTCTGCTGTGGGTGCTCTCTTTGCCACTTCCTGTTGGGAAGGAGAATATCCCACAAGTATTGGATGAATCCGTGGACTCGATACATCTTGCAAGAGAAATAATTTCAATCTGCCCCCCACTAGCAGAACTGGATTGAGGTCCGCACCTTCATGCAGACTTAGGGGCTGGCTTTTGCTTTTTTTTATAAGGCTTGGATTTATTCTAACTCAAAGATGGCTTCCAATTGGAGCCAAAGTCATTAAGGGAAGGAGTGGTTTTCTGTTCTCTATTCTGACGAAAGGAACGAAACCAATTAGAAGCTTTAGATTTACCCTAAGACTTTTTAACCTGGGGCAAAAAAACTCTCTTCCCCCAGTAATAGTGGAAATAATAGAATCCAGCTGGGAACCAAACAAATTATTACTTTGGAATGAAAGAGATAGTAATCTAGATTTAGATACCATGTCAGCATTCCAAGATTTGAGCTATAAAGCTGTTCTAGCTAAAATAGGCAAATACATAGATTTAACATTAATCTTGATGATATAAAAAATAGCATCACAGATAAAATGATTAGCATGTTGAAGTAAACAAACAAAGCTATGCAAATCAGAATCTTTTTCCTGATGTGCTAAGCTATCTAACAAAAAGTTGACGCAGCCGCAACATCAGCCATAGAAATGGCAGGTCTGAGAATATAGCCAGAATATAAATAAGCTTTCCTTAGATAACATTCAATCTTCATATCTAAAGGATCCTTAAAAGAGGTACTATCTTCCATAGGAATAGTAATATGTTTAGCAAGAGTAGAAATAGCCCCATCAACCTTTGGGACTTTTTCTCAAAACTCTAACTTAGCTACTAGCAAAAGGATACAGGAACAAAAGAAGTACTAGGCTTAAACCATTCCCTAGCAATCATATCAGAAATAGCACCAGGAACAGGAAAAACCTCTGGAGTAACCAAAGGAGGTTTGTAAACAGAATTTAATTGTTTACTGGATTTATTATCAAGAGGACCAGACTCCTCAATATCCAAAGTTATCAATACTTCTTTTAACAAAGAACGAATATACTCAAACTTAAAAAGATAAATTGATTTATCAGTATCAATATCTGAAGTAGGGTCTTCTGAATCAGAGAGATCCTCATCAGAGGTGGCTATGTCAGTATGTTGTTGGTCATTACAAATTTCATCATCATTACGAGAAGTTTTAAAAGACCTTTTAAGTTTATTTGAAGGCGGTATAGCAGCCATAGCCTTCTATATCACATCAGCAATATAATTTTTCATATCAACAGGGATATCATGTACTTTAGATGTTGAAGGAACAGATACTGTACTAGCACTAAAAGAAACTTTTTCTGCATGCAAAAGCTTATTATGACAACTGTTACACACTACAGCTAGAGATATAATCTCCACTATCTTACAACAGATACACTTAGCTTTGGTAGAACTGTTTTCAGGCAGCATGGTTCCTACAGCAGCTTCTGAGACATCTTGTAATATGTAAAAGAAAAAATAACATTTAAAAAAATATCATTTCCACATATAGCAGTTTCAGGAATGGGAAAAAAATGCAAATGCTAAATTAACAAAAAAGCAAAGAGCATAGCCCTCTAAGCATAAAAAAGGCAAGGAGCATAGGAAGTGGGGTAAAATATAAATACATTTTTTGGCACCAAGAATGACACACAACGCAAAAGTAAGTTGAGAAATTATTTGGTGCCAACAACCATCCGGAAATGACTTAACTTGCACTTAGGCGCTTAGTGTTAACCACATGTAACTTGCGTCAAACACAAATCTGCGACAAACAACCTAGCGTCAACTAAGACGCCGGAAATGACGAACTTGCGTCATTATGGACGCATATTCGCGACAAACAATTCTCGTGCCAAGAATGATGCAATAAATAACAGCATTTTGCGCCCTTGCGAGCCTAATTTGCCTGCACGTTTTCAAAGAAAAAACAAGTCAAATCGAAATAAAACTATACCCCAGGTAAGAAACTTCCTAAAACATGATTCCCATAACAAAACTGCCAGACTGCAAAGGGAAATACAAATAGACCTGACTCAAATATAAGTAAAATACATATATTTAAAACTTTATATTAATACATAAAGCTCCAAACCATAGCTGAGAGTGTCTTAAATAATGATACATTCTTACCGAATGACACCCATCCACATATAGAAGATCGTCAAACCAGTACTGAAAACTATCAGCAGAGGTAATGGTATATAAGAGTATATTGTCGATCTGAAAAGGGAGGTAGGAGATGAATCCCTATGGCCGATAACAGAGAACCCTTGAAAAGATTTCCCGCGAGGGAAACCAAAAAAACCAATAGGCGATACTCTCTTCACATCCCTCTGACAAACACTGTACTCTGAGAGGAATTGGGCTTCAGAATGCTTAGAAGCGCTTATCATAGAAGAAATCATCAAGCACAAACTTACTTCACTACCTCCATAGGAGGCAAAGTTTGTAAAACTGAATTGTGGGTGTGGTGAGGGGTGTATTTATAGGCATTTTGAGGTTTGGGAAACTTTGACCCTCTTGGTAGGATTGTATATCCCATACGTCACTTGCTCATGGACTTTTCCAATTACATGAAAGAAAAAACTGAAGAAAGGGGGCAGTTTGCAAAGGCATAGATACAAGGTAATTACAGAGGTAAAACATGTATTATTATAACAGTGTTGGTTATGCAAAACTGGATAATGGGTAATAAAGGGATTATATACATTTTTAAACAACAAAAAATCTAGTACTGACTGTCCCTTTAAGACTTAACACAACAAGAAAAATGTTTAAAGGGATATGAAACCCAATTTTTTTTTCTTTCAGGATTCAGATAGAGCATGCAATTTTAAGCAACTTTCTAATTTACACCTATTATCAGTGTTTCTTTGTTCACTTGTTATGCTTTGTTGAATGAGAAGCAATGCACTACCTGGGTTCTTTGCTGCGCCTGAGCTTTCCTAGATAAACCTTTCTGCAAAGGATAACAAAAGAAGGAAGCAAATTAAATAACAGAAGTAAATTGGAAAGTTTTTTTTAAAAATTATATTCTCTATCTAAATCAATAAATTAAATTTTTTGGGTTTCATTTCCCTTTAATACAACTCACCACAGGAATGTGAAGTTTGCTGAGAGGTTTGCCATCCAACAGATAGGAACCAGTATATGTAACGTATTCTGCATAACACTGTGGAGCCTGGGGAGTGATGTAGCAAAGTATCTTGCGCTTCTCCTCAATTTTTTTCCTGATCTGCAAATACTCAAAGTATGGGTTAGCTCTGTCACTGTGATATGGCTCAATGTCATCCAGCTTTATAGCATCAACAATTGCAGCCAAGGTCTGCTGAATCATCTCTCGAGTCTGCTGGTTGGTGTTGCTTATTTGCTGTTGCAGCTGATTGGGTTTATGCAATTTTCTCTTGCGTGGATACTGTGTTTGTGAGTCGTCTTCATCAGTACCTTTACCCTTAGAGCGAGTGGAAGTTGTAACTGTAGTGATGTCTTTTTCCACTGGAGAAATATTTAGTTTATTCTGATTGGCAAGCATCTGAGCCCTATTACGGGTCATACGTTGAGGGATCTCTTCTATTTTAGGTGGTTTTGGAATATCAACTACTATAGCTTTTGGTATTTGATCTGAAGATTCTACAGATGTGTTAACCTGGGTAGCGATCACTTGGACAGTAAAACCCTGTTCAACATTTTCTTTTGTTGTAAATTCAGGTGTAGCTTTCACATCAGTAGTGTCAGCTGTTGCTAAGCAATTCTGCTCTAAGTCGTCCGCAGACTGAACTTCATCTGTTTCCATCTTTTTAGGCGGTGAAAGGGATATAAATGGGGTTGGACAGTGTGACTCAAAAATGGGCTCTGAAGTACTTTTTTCAGCATCATCCAAAGTTTTATCAGCCAAAACTTCATGTTCTTTAGTTTGTGTTAGGGGCTGTTCAGCTACCATACCACTAGGCTCATTAGGTGTTGGTTTACTGGGTTCCATGTCATCAGAACACATCTCGCTTATGCCCATACTGTGGTCGACCACTGAAGAAATAGGACTGGCTGCCAATATACAATGTTTATCAGTCATTTCAGCATCTGTATCTTCTTTGACTGGAAGAGGAAGCTCTGGAAGTGAGAAAGGGCCAAGATCTAAATCATCTACAGCTATTGAAAATGGATCAGACCAAGGTACTGCTTCCTCTTGACTAGATGTGTGAAGGTCACCTGACTCTACGTAATTGTTTTTAACAGTACTCAATCCATCAGCAGGAGTTTCAGCAGATAAGCACACTGCCTCGGAAGACGGCTGTTTTGGCTCTTCAGGCAGAGGTTTACAATTAGTAAAGAAAGAAGTCAGAGGAGTAGGAGACATGTATGCAGCTTCGTCATCTTGAGGTGGCATAACTTCATCAACTTCATCTTTTAATTCTCTAGGAGCAGGTTCAGATAAGGGATATGAAATTGGTGATACTGGATAGGGAGAATCTGAAGAAATATAGGGAATTGATGCAGCAAGAGATTTCTCAGATGAGCAAAAATGTTTAGGTGAGATTGCAAACCTTTGTGGAGATTTTAAAAGATCAGATCCAATTGCCTGGCTGCTAGCATGTTCTGTAGAGTTATTTATGAGGCTAGGTGGCGTTACAGATTCAGAGTTTCTTGTTGTTGGACTAGTCCACCCTAGGTTATCATCAGCCATATTAGTATCAAAAGTATTTTCCTCAACATGTGGCAGATAACCAGATTCTGCAGTAGGTGCTATAAATGCAGGTTCTGGAGATAAGATAGTAGAATCTGTATGTGGAGCACAATAATTAGTTTCACTTTGTATGAAAGAAGTTTCACGGGGAGCAAAACTAGGTTCAGAATGTATAGAAAAATTTTGCTCAGGTGGCAAATATGTTGGTTCTGCAGGCATGAAATCTGGCTCTTGAGTTATAAATTCTGACTGCTGATGCATAAATCCATGATCTTGTGGTAAATAAGTTGTTTCTTGGGGCATAAATTCATGTTCTGCTGAAAAACTATTCTCATTTAGGGGAAAATCATCTTCAGACTGTATAAAATTTGAATTTTGTTGCATAAAATTTGATTGAGGTGGTGAAAAACTCTGTTCTTGAGGAAGAATAGATTCTGTTGCTTGCTGAGCTTCAGAATCTGAAGGAATGCCAATGTCTGGAGGAACTGCGCTATCAGTGGAAGGCTCCAAGTGGCCATCTCTTTCTGAAGGAGATGATTTTGCCTGCACACCTGAATAGATACGGTCTGGTGAGGATGCAATATTTCCAATATCTCCAGTTGCACAGTTAACATCTTCAACAGCAGCTCTGTATTCTGGTGAATAGTAACCTGGAGACAAGCAGGAAAATTTCTCTGTGGAGAGAAGTGGTAACTGCACCTTGTCATCTAGTAACAACTGAACTGGAGAGTTAAAACTAGATGAAGCAGGAACACTCTGCTGTCTAAAAAGCTTCATTTCTGAAACTGGAAAATCATCCTCAGGTGCCCTTCTTATATCAACAGACACAGAACGACTACGGTTTGAAAATGAAAGTCTAGTCGGAGTTTGGCTTGGATTTTCTGATACAGCACAAGACGTATTAGAAAACCTGTCAAAAAAAGATGGTGAGCATGCATTCATAGACATGGCAGACACAGGCAAGGAATGCTGAGTATCTGAACAGTCAAACATCAAATCTGGATAGTCTTCGGTGCTACATGAAGGTGTCCTAGGTGTCTGCATAACTTCCTCATAGCTTGGACAAGAAACCACAGATGTTGGTGTGGGAACTCCTGTAGGCCTGCTCTGATCTGGTCTTGGAGATGCAGTCAGCACTTCTTTTATTTGTGGACCATTTAGCCAATCTTTAGCATCATTTCCAACTGCAGGTTGGATTTTATTTTCAGATGTGGTTGTGTTCAAACAGCTTAACTCCTTAGACTTTTTCTCCTTCTGTAGACACTCCCCAATTAACTTTTTTGAAGTCCCATCTAAGCTTCTTTTGCGTATATCTTCAGACTGTTTTGTTTTATCTTTTGATTTTGGGTCACCAGAACGATGTCTCATTTTCTCCATTTGTTTCATTCTTTCTTTGTGACGTTTATGCTTCTCCTCGATTTCAACATCTTTCTGGCTAAGCATTCTTTCAAAGCTGGTCATCATCAGGTCTCCATCACCCAGAAGTTTTTCCTTAGGCTTACTGTCTCTCTTGTTTGTTTCTTTAGCCAGGTTTAATTTTTCATTTCCATTACTTATTTTTACAGATTCTGTCTTATCTTTGTCAACATTTTCCTTAGCTCTCTCCTTTATTTTGACTTCGCCAAATTTAATCACATCATCTTTTGCTTTTTCTTTGATATTATTCATCTGTGGAGGATCTCTTGTCACTATTTTTTGCTCATCTCTGTGATTCTTAAAGAACGCCTCCAAATGCTTATCCCTGTGCTTCTCATCTTTACTTTTATCCCTGTGCTTTTCTTTCTTTTTTTTTTCTTTTGTAGAGGAAATCACACCATACATCTTTTCCTTGTCAGATTTCTTAGAAGCTTCTTTATCAGCTTCATACTTCTCCCTCTCTGAAGGAAACATGTATTCCATATTTCTGTCTAAATCTTCCTCGGCCTCTGTTTTAACGGTAAATGAAACCACAGCATCACCATCTGGTAGAGGGGATTCTCTTTCGTACTGTACAGAGATTAGAGAGTCTTTCCTACTGTAGGAATCTTTAATATCATCCAGATTCTCATTCTTTTTCTCAGATTTCTCTTTTCTTAATTTTTCCTTCTCATGACTTTTCTTAGAAGAGGAAGAGGAGGAAGAGTGTCTGTTTCTCTCTTTATCTTTGAGCTTTTCAGCCAAGCATAGCATAGGGACTGAATCTATAAACCTTTCTCCCACTGCATCAGTGCCTGACAAAACAGAAGTTTCTAAAAATATTTGTGTATCTTGACCTCTGTCTGTAAAACTGTCTGAAGAGATTTCACTGATTTTATCGTTTGAATCATCTTTATAATCATTCAAAGCCTCCTCTTCTAATTTCTCTAATAAGCTTTTTTCTGAATCTCCTTTTGAGAATTTTCGATCTTTAGAATGATCCCTATCAACTTTCTCTTTGTGCTTTATTTTTACTTTCTCTTCAACAGGATATTTTTTGTCTGCTTTGTCTTGTCCTTTTTTAAATTTCTTGTCTTGATTTGAATCAAGAGACACACGATCTTTGCGATGCTTTTCCAAAGATTCCTTGTCCTTTTCTTTGTGTTTTTCGGTGGTGTTCTTATCTTTTTTCTCTTTAGTAGCCTCATTTTGCCCTTTCTCCTTCTTACGGTCTTTTGGTTCCTTCTCTTTCAGTTTCTCACTATAATGCTGTTTGTCAGAATGCTTCTTGTGTTTCTCAGCCTGAGAGGATTCTTTCTCTGCAACTACTTCCCTCTCATGATAACCCTCTATTCTGTGTAAATCACTACTGAATGAGTCTGCAATTTTAAAGCTAGCTATAAATTTCTCATCATCTTCACTCTCATCTGTAAATATATCAGCAATGTTATACCAGTGTTTGCCTTTTGTTTTCTTATCATCTCTCTTGTCATGGAAATCTTTTTCCATAGTTAAATTTTTCTTGTCAGTTTTCTGATCAAGAGAGGTTTTCCTGTCTTTGTGCGAATCCTTGTATTTCTCTTTAGGCTCTTTTTTCTCTTTAGATATTTTATCATTTTCCTTATCTTTCTGGCTTCTATCAGTAGCTACCTTATCTATTTTCTCTCTTTCTGAGTCTTTGGATTTTTCACGGTTTCTCTCAGATTTGAGTTTTTCCTTCTTTTCTTTTTCAAAAGCATCTTTTTTATCTGTTTCTTTACCAGAATTATGTCTTTCCCGTGTTTCAGAATTTTTAGGAATTATGTCTTGTTCAAGTTTTTCTTTGAAGTATCCCTCACTTACATAATCCTTTGGATCTTCTTTGTATTGATCCTCTTGTTTTATTTTGTCTTTACGTTCTTTGCTCCCCAAAGAATCCCTTCTTACAGAATCACTGGATTCTCTCTCTTTTCGGTTTTTGTTACAATCAACAGAGTCTTTCCTTTTCTTTTCGCACTCTGCCACAGAAGTTGGGGCACCTTTATATTTGTCATTCTGGTCTTTCTTTTTATCAGAAGTTTTGTCAGAAAGGTCCTTCTCTTTCCTTTTTGTGATGGCATTATCATTTTGTTTATCAATATATTCTCTTTTTTCTTTACTTTTGAAATCCTTTTCTTTGTTTTCCTCCTTTACTGATTCAACAATTAGCTTGATAGGGTCATTTTTACCTTCTTTATAGTCTGCTTCCAAGGAATCCCAGCTATCCTCTGCTTTGAAGTCAAATGAAGTAGATGATAGTTCTGAGAACCACATATCATGTTGATCATCTGACATGCTGTACTTTGTTTCCTCATCTAAAAACTGACTTTTGTTAAATTCCTCAAAAGGCGGTGGTTCCTCTTTGTGAGATTTTTCTTTTTTGGCTTTTTCGTCTTTAAAATTTTTGTCTTTATCATTTTTGGAGTTTTTTTCATCTTTAAGGTCATTTTTCTTTTCACTTTTTGATAACTTGTCCTTAGCTTTTTTCTTTTTTTCTTCTTTATGAGTTTTGGGTTTTTCATCTTTGGGAGATTTATCTTTGATATTTTTTTCTCTATCTACTGTATTTATTCGGTCTCTGTCCTCTCTTAAAGTTTTGGAGGTATCTTTGCTATCTTTTTTTTTCTTTCCAAATTTATCCTCTTTGAGAGCTTTAACACTATCATCTTTCAACAACCATTCATTTTCATCAGATTTAATCTTTAACAGCTTGTCCTCTTTCCTGAGATGCTCATGATCAGGTTTTAATACTTTTAATTTTTCTGGGACATCATCCAGAATTAAGGTCTTTTCACTCTTTTGCTTGAAGTCATCATAACCAAAAGATAAGCATTTTAGGACCTTAACATCTTGTCCAGACGGAGTCTGCCCTTTCTCCTTTGATTTGTGTTTATGCTTAGTTTTATGCTTTTTCACAACTTTTCCCTCTTTGTCTAGTTTTGGAATTACACCTTCCACCTGTGGATGAAATTTATTTTTCTCATATATGCTGTTGTGTATATTGTTTTTTTTGTGCTCCAGTTTCTTTATAACCTGCTTTACAGACTCTAAACTAGAATCTTCAGAGGTATAATCTGATTCGCTGCTCTCATGAGTCCTTGTAGAGTCTGATAGTGAGCAAATGTATGACCAGGTCGGAGAGGAAACTGTTTTCCAGTTGTCTGTCCTCCAGTGTTTAGAATGCTGGTCTGGGATATTGGCATTGTGCTTCTGTGATGCTAAACTCTCTTGTGAAGAAGCAGATGATGCTGATGAAGAACTAAACAAGGAAGGTTCCTTTAGTATTAATGTAGTGTCTTTTGCACAATGTCCACTTTCTAAAGAATGTCTATCATTTTCTATATCACTCTCCAAGTTCTCACTTTCCGACTCAGAAGAACAAAAAATGTTTTTTTTCCCAAACCTAACTTCTTTATTTTTTGTGTCTTTCTTCCTCTTTTTCTTCACTTTGTTTTTCTCCTTGTGTTTTGCTACAGGTTGCTCCCTGGTTTTATTGCTTGGCAGGACTGTGTGAGCTGAAAAATTAAATGTTTCACCATCTCCTACAGATATGGTATTATCCTCATCTGATGTATCTGACAAAATTCGCCGGGCGGCTTTCTTTGGTGCTGTATTTTTTAAATAATTTTTCACTTCCATTTTAGGTACTGAAATTAAGCTTTCTATTTTACCCTCCTTTCGAAATTCTTTTTTTAGTAAGTGTTTGTCATCCACTGGAGGGACACGATCTTCTTCATCATCTTCATCAAATTCGTATTCATCTTTTAGTGGTGTATTAGTTTTATTAGCATTCCGATGTTTCCTTTTGGGTTTGGTGCCTTTTTCATATTCAGAATCTGTATTGTTCCCATCAACAGAGCTAGATGGTGCAAATGATGGTGCATCCTCCTCTTCAGAGCTTTCTGTAGGAAATAAAGGTATGAATAAATAATAATTTACTGAAAACAGTTCAATTATAAAAACATGTTAAAAACCATACAAAGCTTTTTTTTTTTTACTTTGAATCTAAAATTCTCCTGCTAACTAATCTAATCTATTATATATAATAGTATATATTTCTCTTTCACTATCAGGGTTTGGGCATTGACATGCCCTTTAAGCGGTATTAGAAACTAAACAGCTGGTGAAACTGTTGGGTATGTTTGGATATTGTTATCTATTTCACTTCAGCATAGAAGAGGGAAAACAAAACCCAGGTGAAAGTGGTAATAATGGAAACTAATTTAACACTGGAGTAGACTTTCACAAGAAGTGTAAATGAAACATCAATTATGATTGTCATGTGCGAGATTAAGCACATTCAGCTAAACAAATGACAATTAAAGGGGACATGAAGTCCAATTGTTTTCTCTTTCATGATTCAGATAGCGCACACAATTTTACACAACTTTCCAATTTAGTTCTGTTATCAATTTTGCTTCATATTAGATAACAGATCTAAATTGGAAAGTTGTATAAAAAACAGGATTTATGCTTACCTGATAAATCTATTTCTTTCCAGATATGGTGATTCTACGGCTTCATCAATTACTGTTGGGAATACCACTCCTGGCCAGCAGGAGGAGGCAAAGAGCACCACAGCAAAGCTGTTAAAGGGACACTCAGCTTAAATTAAATTTTCATGATTCAGATACAGTATGCAATTTTAAACAACTTTCCAATTTACTTCCATTAAAAAAAATGTGCACAGTCTTTTATATTTACAATTTTTGAGTCACCAGATCCTACTGAGCATGTGCAGGAATTCAGACTATACGTATATGCATTTGTGATTGGCTGATTGCTATCACATGGTACAAGGGGAGTGGAAATATACATAACTTTGAAATTTGTTATAAAAAATCTACTACTCATTTGAAGTTCAAACTAAGTGCTATTGCATTGTCTTGTTATCTTGCATTTGTTGATTATGCAAATCTAATGTGTTGACTGGTCATTTAAGTATCAATTCCCTTCCCCCAATCCCTAGTCATTCGACCAAAGGGAAATGGAGAAAAAAGGAGTAACACAAGGTGTAGAGGTGCCTGAGGTTTAGTAAAAAAAATAACGGTTTTGAAATAAAGGGTGGGGTCGTGGACTCACCATATCCGGAAACAAATAGATTTATCAGGTAAGCATAAATCCTATTTTCTTTCCTAAGATATGGTGAGTCCACGGTTTCATCAATTACTGTTGGGAATCAATACCCAAGCTAGAGGACACAGATGAATAGGGAGGGACAAGACAGGTAGACAGAAGGCACCACAGCTTGAATAACCTTTTTCCCAAAAGAAGCCTCAGCCAAGGCAAAGGAATCACATTTGAAAAAGTATGCAAGGGAGGCCAAGTTGCAGCCTTGCAAAACTGATCCACAGAAGCTTTATCTGTGAAAATCCAAGAAGAAGAGACAGCCCTCGTGTAATAAGCCATAACTCTCAGAAGACTGCAGCCTTACAGTCTGAAAACAAACTTCTCAACCAGAGAAAAGAGAAATAACAGTAGCTTTCTGATACAGAGAAAACGAACAAAAAACAGAAGAAAAAAATATTAAGTACACACAACATTCAAATTGTGCACACACGTCCCTCAACATATAAGAATGAGGACACAGAGAGGGAACAACAAATGCCCAAACAAAATTTCCACTTAGGATAAATAACCGCCTTATCCGAAATAAGATAAAGCGAATCACACTGCAAAGCCGAGTGTATCTAGATAGATTCAAAAATTGTGAACTGGGTGGAATGCTGGCTTAAGGACAGAAAACAAAGTGTCTTAGTAAATGGAGTTCATTCAGCAGAGGGGGCTGTTAATAGTGGTGTTCCTCAGGGGTCAGTTCTGGGGCCTGTTTTGTTTAACATATTTATCTGCGATATCAGCAAAGGGCTACAGGGGAAAGTATGTCTCTTTGCAGATGATACAAAAATTTGTAACAGAGTGGATTGGATGTTCCAGGGGGGGTAGACAAAATGAGAAGTGATATACAACAATTGGAGGATTGGACAAACAACTGGGATCTAAAGTTTAACACAGCAAAGTGTAAAATAATGCATTTAGGGAAGAAAAATCCAAATGTTAATTACAGACTCAATGACACTTTACTGACTGTTACAGATGAGGAACAGGACTTGGGAATTATTATTTCAGATGATTTAAAACTTAGTAAACAATGTAGTAATGCAGCGAGTAAGGCTAGCAGAATGCTTGGATGTATTGGTAGTGGTATTTGCAGCAGAAATAGTAAGGTTCTTATGCCACTTTATAGATCATTAGTTAGGCCTCATCTTGAGTATTGTGTGCAGTTCTGGAGGCCATATCTTCAGAAGGATATTAACAAACTTGAATCTGTGCAAAGGAGGGCTACCAAAATGGTACATGGTCTAAAAAATAAAACTTACCAGGATAGGCTCAATGACCTAAATATGTATAGCTTAGAGGACAGAAGGGAAAGAGGTGATATGATAACAACGTTCAAGTACATTAAAGGGTTTAGTAAAACTGAGGCTGTGGGCATTTTACATAAAATGGAAAATTCAAGAACAAGGGGTCATGAGCTCAAGCTAAAGGGTAGTAGATTCAGGAGTAATTTGAGGAAGCACTTCTTTACAGAAAGAGTGATTGATTTATGGAATAAACTTCCTCAAGAGGTAGTAGCAACAAACACTGTGGGGGACTTTAAAAATGCATGGGACAAGCATAAGGCTATCCTACGAACTAGATAAGTTTATACTGTTAGGTAAGGTCGGGCAGACTTGCTGGGCCTATGGCTCTTATCTGCCGTCCATATCTATGTTTCTAAACTCTCAGAGCAGAAAATATTGCAAAAAAACCCCAAAAAAACTTCCAAGATAAATAAAATCTATGGAATGCCATGGCTCAAACTGAGTCTGCTGCAAAAACTTAAAACCAAGGCTAAAACTCCAAGATGAGCAACAGACAAAGGCCTGATACTAACCAGGGTCTGACAAAAAGATTACACGTCTGGCACATCCACCAGACACTTGTGTAAAAAAATAAAATAAAAAAATAACGCAGAAATATGACCCTTCAGAGAACTGACTGAAAAACTGTCCACCAGACGTTCCCAGACAAAGAACAAAACCCCTAGGAATCCTGACCCCACTTCAAAGAGTAGTCCTGGGATTTACACCAATCAGGGAATTTACTCCATACCTTATGGTAAAAATTACCAGAAATAGGCTTGCAAGCCTGAAACATGGCCAAATGACCGATTCAGAAAAACCACGCTTAGACAGAACTAAGCATTCAATCTCCAAGCAGAAAACTTCAGAGAAAACGAAAGTTTCATGAAAGAATGGACCCTGAATTAGAAGGTGCTTCCTCAGGAACAACCACCAAGGTGGAAGAAATACATCTCCGGAAGGTCTGTATACCAGATCCTGCGAGACTATGCAGGAACTATTAAAATATTGATGCTCACTCCCATTTGATACGGAGCAATGACTCGTGGAAGGAGAGCAAACTCAGGAACAGGGATGTCAGACTGAAATCCACATGACCGCCAAGGTATTTAACAGAGCAGCCTGCTGATCTCTTTACCTTTAACATAACTTGGAAGCTTGTCATACTGCCATCTACAACTCCAGCACCCACCATTTGAGGGTTAACCTGGAGAACATCTCCGGGAGAAGCGCCCATTCCCCGGGATGAAAAATCTGACTGCTCAGGAAGTCTGCACCCGGCATTCACTCCTGAAATGTGAATAAACGAATGAAAGCGTCCGCCCACCGAATAATCCATGCCAACCATATCAAAGGAACTCCAGATTCCTCCCAGGTGGTTAATGTAAACCCCTGAGACGAAATTGTTCAACTAGAACCTGAAAAAATGGTTAATACAACGGAGGCCAAGCCATCAGAGCATTGTAGATTGCTCTCAACTCCAAGATGGTTATGGGAAGAGAAGACTCCTCTCAAGTCCATAGTCACCCACCCAACAGGCTAGCGACCGTGGTCACTTAATCAGGAAGGTTTCCTGAAGCATGTGCCCCGAGACAGATGCTCCTGAGAAAACCAAAAGATTCTGGGGTATAAGGGCAACAATCCCGCTACCTCTGACAAGCTAAGCAAGCGATCTACCACTAATTTCCCTCTCTGATCCACAGGGAAGAATCTCATGTCGAAAGATCTAGATCTATCCTTCGACACAGAGCCACAAGATCCCCGGTCCACTATCTGAACAAGCATAACAGCAGTCTCTCAGATGGAATCGAGTAAAGGGATGATTGTCCAATGAAACAACCATCAGACCAATTAGCTACATACATACCTACTGAAGGGCCCAACAGAAGAGCACTGAAAGATACAAGAAGAATCCTCTATTTTCTGATGTCTGACAAAATATTTTCAGAGATAGGGAAACTAAGATGGTCCCTAAGAAAACTACCCCTGTAGCTGGAACAAGGGAACTCATTTTCAGATCCACTTCCCATCCGTGGGAATGAGAAAAGACAACAAGATCTCTGTATGATAGTTTGGTGGTTGAAAAGATATCGCCTGAACCATTATGTTGTCCAGGAAGGGCACCACAGCAATTCCTGGAAACCTGATCACTGCCAAGATAGCCCCCTCTGGGAGCCGTAGCAAGGCCAAAAGGGAAGAGTCACAAGCTGAAAGAATTTGACAGAAAAGCAAAACTCAGGAACTAAAAATACACGTCCCCCAGGCCTGGGGTCATCATGAACTGATCCTTTAGGACCAAAGGAAGAATAAAACCACTGGTTTCCAATTTGAAAGGACGGTACCCTGAGACAACTTGTTGAGACACTTTAGCTCTGCCATCGTGTCAAGGTATCTGTGAAGATTATTAAATAATTTATGTATATATATTATTTAATATATATGTATATGGCTGTGAACACCAAATGATTCATTTATTTGTAAGACATTAAATGCTTTGGCTGACCACAGTTCAATCCTCCCCCACTCAATATGCAAAATTACAATACATCCAAATGAAAAAAAAAAACATTTTATTCTAATTAGATCAGGCAGTTACTTTAAAGCAAATATTAGCATTTTGGAACCCTCAGATGTGTATGCCCAGAATGAGTGATAAACATATCAGACCCTGTAAAATAAACAGACATGGCCTAAGTGTATGCAAGCTATTAAGTGCCCCTGTTGTGTAGAATCCATGAATTCTAGACATTACGTCTAGATCAAAATATAAGCTGACACATGTGATAATTTAACACAATGGCTCACTAAACTCTTTTGAAGCCTAATTATATGCAAGAGTTAAACATCTCCTGCTGACTGAATACACAGAACGTCCCATTTTCCAGATGTGGTGAGAACTTAGTTTTTAAATAGCAGAATGTATACTTAAAAAGTCTGATTTGTCTATAATTTTCAAATATATTTAAAATACTTAAATAACACACACACACACACATTATATATATATATATATATATATTGATCTGGGAAATACTATATTAAATAAATATTTGCTGAGCTGATAAATACAAGTAAATGTATACATGCTTGACATCTTTCCTTTGTTTTATAGACAAGATGACATTAGCCATGAACATGGATATATGTATTCTAAAATTGTTGGGAATGTGAAATATGCTGTGTTTGTATGAATATATGCCAGGATTTTGAATGCTGTGATTTTGGGGGAGAGCGAATGATTGATAGTGTGGTTGTTTATCATTATGATAAAATACTGATGTTTCATATTAAAATAATCAGGATGAATGGTGTGACATGATCCAATACACTTGGAACACGTGACTTGTTAATATAAAGAAATTATAGTATTTTAAATAAACATTTTTAAAGAAATGTTTTTACTGTATATACTGTTAAAAAATGAAACTGTCTTGTCTGCTGCCCCCGATGGCCTAAATCCAGTATTACAGTCAAAAGGCATTTGACTGTTAAAAATGAAATTTCCCAGAAAACCAATCAATGCTCAGCTTCCGGAGGGCCAATCATCCTAATTTCACAATGATTAAAATAAAAAGGGGTGGGACTAGATTGCAAAATATAGTCCCAAGCAAGAGAGAGAAAAAAACCCCTCTGTGCTGAATTTTGGACTGGAAAAAAAAAAACTGCTGCGATTCAGTCTATTATAAAGCAACCTTGGCATATCTTTTTATCCATCTTGCAAAATTACCTCTTTCAATTTATGAGGCGAAATTGGATTGATTGGAGAAACTCTGGAAGTTAAAACATTAATTATGTTGGTAATGTATGACGGTTGTTTATCTTTAATATTTTAGACAAAAGGTAATTGGCAAGACTATAGTCAAATTGCAGTCAGTAATTGTAAAAACATAATTTATGTAATAACTTACCTAATAAATTCATTTCTTTCATATTGGCAAGAGTCCATGAGCTAGTGACGTATGGGATATACAATCCTACCAGGAGGGGCAAAATGTCCCAAACCCAAAAATGCCTATAAATACACCCCTCACCACACCCACAATTCAGTTTAACGAATAGCCAAATAGTGGTGTGATAAAGGAGTAAAAAGCATCAACAAAGGAATATGGAAATGATTGTGCTTTATACAAAAAAAATCATAACCACCATAAAAAAGGGGTGGGCCTCATAGACTCTTGCCAATATGAAAGAAATAAATTCATCAGGTAAGTTCTTACATAAAGTATGTTTTCTTTCATGTAATTGGCAAGAGTCCATGAGCTAGTGACGTATGGGATAGCAATACCCAAGAAGTGGAACTCCATGCAAGAGTCACTAGAGAGGGAATGATAAAATAAAAACAGCCATTTTGCTGGAAAAAAAAATCCACAACCCAAAATATAAGTTTATTCTCATAAATGAAATTAAAAAACTCAAACATAAGCAGAAGAAACAAACTGAAACAGCTGCCTGAAGAACTTTTCTACCAAAAACTGCTTCCAAATAAGCAAATACATCAAAATGGTAGAATTTAGTAAATGTATGCAAAGAAGACCAAGGTGCTGCTTTGCAAATCTGATCAACTGAAGCTTCATTCTTAAAAGCCCAAGAAGTGGAAACTGATCTAGTTGAATGAGCTGTAATTCTCTGAGGCAGGGCTTTACCCGACTCCAAATAAGCTTGATGAATCAAAAGCTTTAACCACAATGCCAAAGAAACGGCAGAAGCCTTCTGACCTTTCCTGGAACCAGAAAAGATAACAAATAGACTAGAAGTCTTCCTGAAATATTTAGTGGCATCAACATAATATTTCAGAGCTCTCACCACATCCAAAGAATGTAAAGATCTCTCCAAAGAATTCTTAGGATTAGGACACAAAGAAGGGACAACAATTTCTCTATTAATGTTGTTAGAATTCACAACCTTAGGTAGAAATTTAAATGGAGTCCGCAAAACTGCCTTATCCTGATGTAAAATCAGAAAAGGAGATTCACCAGAGCAGATAATTCAGAAACTATGGCGACATACAGAACATAATTGAGAGGGCTAGGTTAACTGGGCCTCCCCACAATATACACAGGTATTAAAACCTGAATCAGAGGAAACCCCCTCTAACATATCAGAATCCTCCATAACTCAACTAAGTAAATAATGGACAAAAAACAACTGGCACCATACACCCTTAATGGCTGGGGCACGCACCACCACCTAGGACCCAGACAGGCAGAGAAACAGATCCTCTCCACAGACGCTCGGTCAGGAATACGGATATGGAAAGCAAAAAAACATAATTTATGCTTACCTGATAAATTTATTTCTCTTGTAGTGTATCCAGTCCACGGATCATCCATTACTTATGGGATATTAACTCCTCCCCAACAGGAAGTGCAAGAGGATTCACCCAGCAGAGCTGCTATATAGCTCCTCCCCTAACTGCCATTACCAGTCATTCGACCGAAAACATGCAGAGAAAGGAAAACCATAGGGTGCAGTGGTGACTGTAGTTTAATGGAAAAATTACCTGCCTTAAAGTGACAGGGCGGGCCGTGGACTGGATACACTACAAGAGAAATAAATTTATCAGGTAAGCATAAATTATGTTTTCTCTTGTTAAGTGTATCCAGTCCACGGATCATCCATTACTTATGGGATACCAATACCAAAGCTAAAGTACACGGATGACGGGAGGGACAGGCAGGCTCTTTATACGGAAGGAACCACTGCCTGAAGAACCTTTCTCCCAAAAACAGCCTCCGAAGAAGCAAAAGTGTCAAATTTGTAAAATTTGGAAAAAGTATGAAGAGAAGACCAAGTTGCAGCCTTGCAAATCTGTTCAACAGAAGCCTCATTCTTAAAGGCCCAAGTGGAAGCCACAGCTCTAGTAGAATGTGCTGTAATTCTTTCAGGAGGCTGCTGTCCAGCAGTCTCATAGGCTAACCGTATTATGCTACGAAGCCAAAAGGAGAGAGAGGTAGCCGAAGCTTTTTGACCTCTCCTCTGACCAGAATAAACGACAAACAGGGAAGACGTTTGTCGAAAATCCTTAGTTGCCTGTAGATAAAATTTCAGGGCACGGACTACATCTAGATTGTGTAGCAGACGTTCCTTTTTCGAAGAAGGATTAGGACACAAAGATGGAACCACAATCTCTTGATTGATATTCCTGTTAGTGACCACCTTAGGTAGGAACCCAGGTTTAGTACGCAGAACTACCTTGTCTGAATGAAAAATCAGATAAGGAGAATCACAATGTAAGGCAGATAACTCAGAGACTCTTCGAGCCGAGGAAATCGCCATTAGAAACAGAACTTTCCAAGATAACAACTTGATATCAATGGAATGAAGGGGTTGAAACGGAACCCCCTGTAAAACATTAAGAACTAAGTTCAAACTCCATGGTGGAGCAACAGTTTTAAACACAGACTTGATCCTAGCTAAAGCCTGACAAAAAGCTTGAACGTCCGGAACTTCTGACAGACGTTTGTGTAAAAGAATGGACAGAGCTGAAATCTGTCCCTTTAAGGAACTAGCGGATAAACCCTTTTCTAAACCTTCTTGTAGAAAAGACAATATCCTCGGAATCCTAACCTTACTCCATGAGTAACTCTTGGATTTGCACCAATATAAGTATTTGCGCCATATCTTATGGTAAATCTTTCTGGTAACAGGCTTCCTAGCCTGTATTAAGGTATCAATAACTGACTCAGAAAAACCATGTTTTGATAAAATCAAGCGTTCAATTTCCAAGCAGTCAGCTTCAGAGAAATTAGATTTTGATGTTTGAAGGGACCCTGGATCAGAAGGTCCTGTTTCAGAGGTAGCGACCAAGGTGGACAGGATGACATGTCCACTAGATCTGCATACCAAGTCCTGCGTGGCCATGCAGGCGCTATTAGAATCACTGATGCTCTCTCCTGTTTGATTCTGGCAATCAATCGAGGAAGCATCGGGAAGGGTGGAAACACATAAGCCATCCCGAAGGTCCAAGGTGCTGTCAAAGCATCTATCAGAACCGCTCCCGGATCCCTGGATCTGGACCCGTAACGAGGAAGCTTGGCGTTCTGTCGAGACGCCATGAGATCTATCTCTGGTTTGCCCCAACGTCGAAGTATTTGGGCAAAGACCTCCGGATGAAGTTCCCACTCCCCCGGATGAAAAGTCTGGCGACTTAAGAAATCCGCCTCCCAGTTCTCCACTCCCGGAATGTGGATTGCTGACAGGTGGCAAGAGTGAGACTCTGCCCAGCGAATTATCTTTGATACTTCCATCATTGCTAGGGAGCTTCTTGTCCCTCCCTGATGGTTGATGTAAGCTACTGTCGTGATGTTGTCCGACTGAAACCTGATGAACCCCCGAGTTGTTAACTGGGGCCAAGCCAGAAGGGCATTGAGAACTGCTCTCAATTCCAGAATGTTTATTGGTAGGAGACTCTCCTCCTGATTCCATTGTCCCTGAGCCTTCAGAGAATTCCAGACAGCGCCCCAACCTAGTAGGCTGGCGTCTGTTGTTACAATTGTCCAGTCCGGCCTGCTGAATGGCATCCCCCTGGACAGATGTGGCCGAGAAAGCCACCATAGAAGAGAATTTCTGGTCTCTTGATCCAGATTCAGAGTAGGGGACAAGTCTGAGTAATCCCCATTCCACTGACTTAGCATGCACAATTGCAGCGGTCTGAGATGTAGGCGTGCAAAGGGTACTATGTCCATTGCTGCTACCATTAAGCCGATCACCTCCATGCATTGAGCTACTGACGGGTGTTGAATGGAATGAAGGACACGGCATGCATTTTGAAGCTTTGTTAACCTGTCTTCTGTCAGGTAAATCTTCATTTCTACAGAATCTATAAGAGTCCCCAAGCAGGGAACTCTTGTGAGTGGAAAGAGAGAACTCTTCTTTTCGTTCACCTTCCATCCATGCGACCTTAGAAATGCCAGTACTAACTCTGTATGAGACTTGGCAGTTTGAAAGCTTGAAGCTTGTATCAGAATGTCGTCTAGGTACGGAGCTACCGCAATTCCTCGCGGTCTTAGTACCGCCAGAAGAGCACCCAGAACCTTTGTGAAGATTCTCGGAGCCGTAGCCAATCCGAATGGAAGAGCTACAAACTGGTAATGCCTGTCTAGAAAGGCAAACCTTAGATACCGGTAAAGATCTTTGTGAATCGGTATGTGAAGGTAAGCATCCTTTAAATCCACTGTGGTCATGTACTGACCCTTTTGGATCATGGGTAAAATTGTCCGAATAGTTTCCATTTTGAACGATGGAACTCTTAGGAATTTGTTTAGGATCTTTAAATCCAAGATTGGCCTGAAAGTTCACTCTTTTTTGGGAACCACAAACAGATTTGAGTAAAACCCTTGTCCTTGTTCCGACCGCGGAACCGGATGGATCACTCCCATTAATAAAAGATCTTGTACGCAGCGTAGAAACGCCTCTTTCTTTATTTGGTTTGTTGACAACCTTGACAGATGAAATCTCCCTCTTGGGGGAGAGAATTTGAAGTCTAGAAGGTATCCCTGAGATATGATCTCTAACGCCCAGGGATCCTGGACATCTCTTGCCCAAGCCTGGGCGAAGAGAGAAAGTCTGCCCCCCACTAGATCCGTTCCCGGATCGGGGGCCCTCGATTCATGCTGTCTTAGGGGCAGCAGCAGGTTTCCTGGCCTGCTTGCCCTTGTTCCAGGACTGGTTAGGTCTCCAGCCTTGTCTGTAGCGAGCAACAGCTCCTTCCTGTTTTGGTGCAGAGGAAGTTGATGCTGCTCCTGCTTTGAAATTACGAAAGGAACGAAAATTAGACTGTCTAGCCTTAGGTTTGGCTCTGTCTTGAGGCAGGGCATGGCCTTTACCTCCTGTAATGTCAGCGATAATTTCTTTCAACCCGGGCCCGAATAAGGTCTGCCCTTTGAAAGGTATATTAAGCAATTTAGATTTAGAAGTAACGTCAGCTGACCAGGATTTTAGCCACAGTGCTCTGCGTGCCTGAATGGCGAATCCGGAATTCTTAGCCGTAAGTTTAGTTAAATGTACTACGGCATCTGAAATAAATGAGTTAGCTAACTTAAGGGCTTTAAGCTTGTGTGTAATCTCATCTAATGGAGCTGATTCAAGTGTCTCTTCCAGAGACTCAAACCAAAATGCTGCTGCAGCCGTGACAGGCGAAATGCATGCAAGAGGTTGCAATATAAAACCTTGTTGAACAAACATTTTCTTAAGGTAACCCTCTAACTTTTTATCCATTGGATCTGAAAAGGCACAGCTATCCTCCACCGGGATAGTGGTACGCTTAGCTAAAGTAGAAACTGCTCCCTCCACCTTAGGGACCGTTTGCCATAAGTCCCGTGTGGTGGCGTCTATTGGAAACATCTTTCTAAATATCGAAGGGGGTGAGAACGGCACACCGGGTCTATCCCACTCCTTAGTAACAATTTCAGTAAGTCTCTTAGGTATAGGAAAAACGTCAGTACTCGCCGGTACCGCAAAATATTTATCCAACCTACACATTTTCTCTGGTATTGCAACTGTGTTACAATCATTCAGAGCCGCTAACACCTCCCCTAGTAATACACGGAGGTTTTCCAGCTTAAATTTAAAATTGAAATATCTGAATCCAGTTTGTTTGGATCAGAACCGTCACCCGCAGAATGAAGCTCTCCGTCCTCATGTTCTGCAAATTGTGACGCAGTGTCTGACATGGCCCTAATATTATCAGCGCACTCTGTTCTCACCCCAGAGTGATCATGCTTACCTCTTAGTTCTGGTAATTTAGCCAAAACTTCAGTCATAACAGTAGCCATATCCTGTAATGTGATTTGTAATGGCCGCCCAGATGTACTTGGCGCTACAATATCACGCACCTCCCGAGCGGGAGATGCAGGTACTGACACGTGAGGCGAGTTAGTCGGCATAACTCTCCCCTCGTTGTTTGGTGAAATATGTTCAATTTGTACAGATTGACTTTTATTTAAAGTAGCATCAATACAGTTAGTACATAAATTTCTATTGGGCTCCACTTTGGCTTTAGCACATATAGCACAGATATCTTCCTCTGAATCAGACATGTTTAACACACTAGCAAATAAACTAGCAACTTGGAAATACTTTTCAAGTAATTTACTATAATATGAAAACGTACTGTGCCTATAAGAAGCACAGAAAAAGTTATGACAGTTGAAAATTAATAAACTGAAAAGTTATAGCATCAAATCTTTGTAAAAAACACAATTTTAGCAAAGGATTGCTCCCATTAGCAAAGGATAACTAACCCTAATAGCTAACAGTGAGAGAGATCAGTAAACTGTCATAAATTAAATAAAACGACTGCCAAGTGGAAAAAAATAGTGCCCAAAACATTTTTTCACCCAGTACCTCAGAAAATTAAACGATTTTACATGCCAGCAAAAAACGTTTAACATTAATAAATTGAGTGTTATTAAAAAGCCTGTTGCTAGTCCCTGCAAATTAGGCTAAAGTTTTATGCATACAGTATAATTCCAGTGAAGTGCCATTCCCCAGAATACTGAAGTGTAAAATATACATACATGACAGCCTGATACCAGTTGCTGCTACTGCATTTAAGGCTGAGTTTACATTATATCGGTATGGCAGAATTTTCTCATCAATTCCATTGTCAGAAAATAATAAGCTGCTACATACCTCTTTGCAGATTAATCTGCCCGCTGTCCCCTGATCTGAAGTTTACCTCTCCTCAGATGGCCGAGAAACAGCAATATGATCTTAACTACTCCGGCTAAAATCATAGAAAAACTCAGGTAGATTCTTCTTCAAATTCTACCAGAGAAGGAATAACACACTCCGGTGCTATTATAAAATAACAAACTTTTGATTGAAGGTATGAAACTAAGTATAATCACCACAGTCCTCTCACACATCCTATCTATTCGTTGGGTGCAAGAGAATGACTGGTAATGGCAGTTAGGGGAGGAGCTATATAGCAGCTCTGCTGGGTGAATCCTCTTGCACTTCCTGTTGGGGAGGAGTTAATATCCCATAAGTAATGGATGATCCGTGGACTGGATACACTTAACAAGAGAAAAGACGTGAGCGCACCCGGTAATGTGGTGTAACGTGCCAGATCGTTCCCGCTAAGGAAAAGCACGCCAGTCTAATAAAAACTGTGCAGCTGGAAAATTAACCTGTACGTTCCGTCATAACCTATGAGCCCTCAAATGTCTAAAACATAAATTATGCTTACCTGATAATTCTCTTTTCTTCTGACAGGAAGAGTCCACAGCTGCATTCATTACTTTTGGGAATTTAGAACCTGGCCACCAGGAGGAGGCAAAGACACCACAGCCAAAGGCTTCAAATACCTCCCCCACTTCCCTCATCCCCCAGTCATTCAGCCAAGGGAACAAGGAACAGTAGGAGAAATATCAGGGTGAAAAAAGGTGCCAGAAGAACAAAAATGTACTGCCACCCTATAGAAAAAACGCGGGCGGGAGCTGTGGACTCTTCCCGTCAGAAGAAAAGAAAATCATCAGGTAAGCATAATTTATGTTTTTCTTCTTAAATGGAAAGAGTCCACAGCTGCATTTATTACTTTTTGGAAAACAATACCCAAGCTAGAGGACAATGAATGCAAACAAAGGGTGGGTACAAAAACTAAATTTATGCTTACCTGATAAATTACTTTCTTTTATGATATGACGAGTCCACGGATTTCATCCTTACTTGTGAGATATTAACCTCCTGCTAACAGGAAGTGGCAAAGAGCACCACAGCAGAGCTGTATATATAGCCCCTCCCCTTCCCCTCCACCCTCAGTCATTTGGCCGAAGGTATAGGAAGAGAAAAAGGAAAGGCTAAAAAGGTGCAGAGGTGACTGAAGTTTACAAAAAATATAAAGAAAAACTGTCTTAAAAAGAACAGGGTGGGCCGTGGACTTGTCATATCGTAAAAGAAAGTAATTTATCAGGTAAGCATAAATTTAGTTTCCTTTTACAAAGATATGACGAGTCCACGGATTTCATCCTTACTTGTGGGAAACCAATACCAAAGCAATAGGATACGGATGAAAGGGAGGGACAAGACAGGAACCTAAACGGAAGGCCCCACTGCTTGAAGAACCTTTCTCCCAAAGATAGCCTCAGAAGAAGCAAAAGTATAAAATTTGTAAAATTTGTAAAAAGTGTGAAGGGACGACCAAGTCGCAGCCTTACAAATCTGTTCCACAGATGCATCGTTTTTAAAAGCCCATGTGGAAGCCACAGCCCTAGTAGAATGAGCCGTAATTCTTTCAGGAGGCTGCTGTCCAGCAGTCTCGTATGCCAGGCGGATGATACTTCTCAGCCAAAAAGAGAGGTAGCTGTAGCTTTCTGACCCCTACGCTTTCCAGAATAAACAATGAATAATGAAGATGATTGACGGAAATCCTTAGTCTCCTGTAAGTAAAACTTTATGGCACGGACCACGTCCAAGTTATGTAACAGACGCTCCTTCTTAGAAGGATTAGTACACAAGGAAGGAACAACAATTTCCTGATTAATATTCTTATTCGAAATAACCTTAGGAAGGAACCCAGGTTTGGTACGTAAAAACCACCTTATCAGAATGAAATATGAGATAAGGCGAATCACACTGTAATGCTGAAAACTCAGAAACTCTTCGAGCAGAAGAAATAGCAACCAAAAACAGAACTTGCCAAGAAAATAGTTTAATATCTATGGAATGCATAAGTTCAAACGGAACCCCTTGCAGAACTCGAACTAAATTCAAACTCCAGGGAGGAGTAATAAGTCTAAATACTGGCTTAATTCTAGATAGAGTCTGACAAAAAGACTGAACATCTGATACATTTGCCAAACGTTTGTGAAACAGAATTGACAAAGCTGAAATTTGTCCCTTTAAGGAACTTGCTGATAACCCTTTCTCCAATCCTTCTTGGAGAAAAGACAAAATGACAAAATCCTAGGAATCCTAACTTTACTCCATGAGTAACCCTTGGATTCACAACAAAAAGATATTTACGCCATATCTTACGATAGATTATTCTAGTTTCTAGCCTGTATCAAAGTATTGATAATTGAATCAGAGAATCCTCGCTTCGATAAAATCAAGCATTCAATCTCCACGCAGTCAGTTGCAGAGAAATTAGATTTGGCTGTTGGAAAGGACCTTGAATGAGAAGGTCCTGTCTCAACAGAAGTTTCCACGGTGGCAGAGAGGTTATGTCCTGGATCAACATACCAAGTTCTGCGTGGCCACGCAGGCGCTATCAGGATCACTGAAGCTCTCTACTGTTTGATTCGAGCAATCACGCATGGGAGGAGAGGAAACGGTGGAAACACATAAGCTAGGCTGAACAACCAATGTACTGCCAAGGCATCTATCAGTTCGGCCTGAGGATCCCTTGACCGGGATCCGTATCTTGGAAGCTTGGCATTCTGACGAGATGCCATCAAATCCAATTCCGGTCTGCCCCATCTGAGAATCAATGAGGCAAATACCTCCGGGTGAAGTTCCCACTCCCACGGATGAAAAGTCTGTCGACTTAGAAAATCTGCTTCCCAGTACCCCTGGAATGTAGATCGCTGACAGATGACAAGAGTGGGCCTCTGCCCAACTGATTATCTTGGATACTTCTATCATCGCTAAGGAACTCCTTGTTCCCCCCTGATGATTGACATATGCCACAGTCGTTATGTTGTCCGACTGGAATCTGATGAATTTGGCCGAAGCCAACTGAGGCCACGCCTGAAGCGCATTGAATATTGCTCTCAGTTCCAGAATATTGATTGGAAGTAGAGACTCCACCTGAGTCCAAACACCCTGAGCCTTCAGGGAGTTCCAAACTGCACCCCAGCCCAGAAGGCTGGCATCTATTGTCACTATCACCCACAAGGTTCTGCGGAAACAAGTCCCCTGGGACGGATGATCTGGCGACAACCACCAAAGAAGAGAGGTTTCTGGTCTCTTGATCCAGAATTATCATTGGAGATAAATCTGCATAATCCCCATTCCACTGACCAAGCGTGCATAGTTGCAGTGGTCGGAGATGAAAGCGAGCAAACGGAACGATGTCCATTGCCGCTACCATTAATCCGATAACCTCCATACACATATATCGTCCAGATAAGGCGCCACCGCTATCCCTTGCGGTCTGAGAACCGCCAAAAGAGGCCCTAGAACCTTTGCGAAGATTCTGGGTGCTGTGGCCAACCCGAAAGGAAGAGCCACGAACTGATAATGTTTGTCCAAGAAGGCAAACCTTAGAAACCGATGATGATCTTTGTGGATTGGAATATGAAGGTAAGCATGCTTCAAATCCACGGTAGTCATATATTGACCATCCTGGATCATTGGCAAAATCGTTCGAATTGTCTCGATCCTGAATGATGGAACTCTTAGAAATTTGTTTAGACACTTGAGGTCCAAAATGGGTCTGAACATTCCCTTTTTTTTGGGGACTACAAATAGGTTTGAGTAAAACACCTGTACCTGTTCCAATTTTGGAACAGGACAGATTACTCCCATAGTAAAAAGGTATTTTATACAGCGTAAGAACGCCTCTCTCTTTATCTGGTTTGCAGATAATTTTGAAAGATGAAATCTCCCTCTTGGGAGAAAATCCTTGAATTCCAATTGATAAACGTGGGTCACTATTTCTAGTGTCCAGGAATCCTGAACATCACTTGCCCAAACCTGAGCAAAGAAAGAAAGTCTGCCCCTACTAGATCTGGTCCTGGATCAGGGTCCACCCCATCATGCTGCTTTGTGGAAGAAGAAGAAGCGGGAGGTCCTCCTTTAAAGTTCCGAAAGGAACAAAAATTATTCTGTTTACCCCTCATTTTAACTGACCTATCCTGAGGTAGGGCATGGCCCTTACCTCCTGTAATATCAGAAATGATCTCCTTCAATTCTGGCCCAAAAAGTGTCTTACCTTTAAAGGGAATAGCTAAAAGCTTATGTTTTGATGACACATCAGCAGACCAAGATTTGAGCCACAATGCTCTACGTGCTAATATAGCAAATCCTGCATTTTTTGCCGCTAATTTAGCAATTTGAAAAGCGGCATCAGTAATATAAGAATTAGCTAGCTTAAGATCCTTAATTCTATCTAGAATGTCATCTAATGGAGTCTCAATGGAGTCTCAACCTTAAGAGACTCTTCTAGAGCCTCAAACCAAAAAAGCTGCTGCAGTAGTTACTGGAACAATGCAAGCCGTAAGTTGTAAAAGAAATTAGTAGACCCTCTAATTTCTAATCCATAGGATCCTTGAAAGCACAACTATCCTCAATAGGTATAGTAGTACGCTTAACTAGGGAAGATATAGCTCCCTCTACCTTAGGGACCGCTTGCCATGAGTCCCGAATGGTATCTGATATAGGAAACATTTTCTTAAAATTAAAAGAGGGAGAAAACTGTATACCTGGTCTATTCCATTCCTTACTAATAATTTCCGAAATTCTCTTAGGAACCGGAAAAACATCAGTGTAAGTAGGAACTTCCAAATATTTATCCATTTTACACAATTTCTCTGGAGGAATCACAATAGGATCACAATCATCCAGAGTCGCTAAAACCTCCCTAAGCAACAGGTAGAGGTGTTCAAGCTTAAATTTAAATGACGTAGCATCCGAATCTGTCTGAGGCAAAACATTCCCTGAATCAGAAATTTCACCACCAGACAGTAATTCCCTGATCCCCAACTCAGAGCACTGTGAGGGAACATCGGAAATAGCTAATAAAGCATCAGAGGATTCAGTATTTACATACTTGAATCTACTGCGTTTACCTTGCAACACTGGTAATTTAGACAACACCTCTGTAAGGGTAGTTGACATAACTGCAGCCATCTCCTGCAGAGTAAAGGAATTAGATGCACTAGAAGTACTAGGCGTCGCTTGTGTGGGCATAAAAGGTTGTGACACTTGGGGAGAATTGGATGGCATATCCTGATTCTCTTCAGACTGAGAATCATCCCTAGGCACACTTACTTTATTTAAAATATGCTTTTTACATTGTAAAGCCCTTTCAGTACAAAAGTTACACAATGTTAGAGGGGGTTGCACAATAGCTTCTAAACACATAGAACAATGAGCAACCTCAATGTCAGACATGTTGAACAGACTAGTAATACCACAAAAGTCGTTTAAACACTTATTTATGGCATAAAATAAACATTAGAAAAAACGTGTACTGTGCCTTTAAAAAAAGAAAAAGTGAACAATTTTTTCAAAATGCACAAAAAACGTTAAATTATTCCCAAATTTAACTTAATATCGTTGGATAATCCAAAAATTACTGCACCCAGAAGCAAGGGCAGAAATAAGGCTTTAGAAGTACTTATATCAACATGTAATCAAAAGATAGATAAAAATACACTCTGCACCTCGCCACAGCAGAGCTCTGCTGTGGCGCCTACCTGTCCGCAGGGTAATTCGAATCAAGTTTCCAAACCTTCAGACCAGCTACACAGTCCAGGAGCCCCCGAGTTACTGTTTGCTGCTTCTAAGCCTGAAGAAATTGCGCCAAAATAGGCTCCGCTCCTTAAGGTCAAAAGTTGGAGTAGGCCCAAACAACACCGCATGGAAATGCAGTTTTGCACTAAAGTAAAAATACACACACAATATAACCCTCAAGCATAAAACCAATAAGTTTTAAGTGCCAAAAATAAAAAAACATAAAACATTGTTTTTTATATTGTCTCCCATGTCGCATAATGCCCAAACATCAACTAATGATAAATATAAAATAGGGACTCCAGTAACACCCCTCTTATTATAATAGGTTTTACTGCTTACCACATTCTCCTCAGAAAAAAAGGCTGCACATACCTTAATGCTGCTTGTAGCATGAAACCGGTCTCCACACCGAAGATGTCTCATGGTTAACTTCAGAAGTCTTGTGGGAACCAGCGTGGATCTTAGTTACAAATGCTAAGATCATCAAACCTCAGGGCAGAAATCTTCTTCCATATCCCCCTGAGGAAAATAGTATGCACCGGTACCATTTAAAATAAAAAACTTCTTGATTGAAGAAACTAAAACTAACACCTCACTTTACCATGTCTTCCTAGTATAACACAGGCAAAGAAAATGACTGGGGGTGGAGGGGGAGGGCTATATATACAGCTCTGCTGTGGTGCTCTTTGCCACTTCCTGTTAGCAGGAGGTTAATATCCCACAAGTAAGGATGAAATCCGTGGACTCGTCATATCTTTGTAAAAGAAAAAGGCGGCTGCTTCAAAAGGCACCACAGCCTGAAATTACTCGACACCCCACAAAAAAATACATATGACAAGGGAAAAAACGGGTAACCACTTATCAGTCACGCAACCTGCAAAGCCGTGCTAGAGACCACTCAGACCCAGTCTTCCAAAGAGTCAGCCCTGCGGCACTCAACTCACACAGAAAACATTTCTGACATAAAAAAAACAAAAAAAAAAACGCTATCAACCACCAAGAGGGAGGGTAGAGGAACCCAAAAGAGATCCGAAGGACCATCCAATACGGGCTCAAAACAAACTGGCCAAAAATCCCTATCTAACCGGGAGAGGGAGAATAGAAGACCCCATGAGATAGCCAAAAGGCCCCATCCAGCTAGAGCAACCCAAGGTTGCAACAGGACCACTGTCCAGGGAAACAAATTCCTTAAGAGGACAAGGACCAAAAGATAAGTCCATAGTCATGAGAAAAAGTCACTAGGATGACCGGAAAGTCACCCTCATATTTCTGACACCGCACCATACCAACCTATGGAGTTCCAGAAAACCGTGAGTTCCCCCTTACAACCTTTCACAAGTCAAAACCCGTCAGGCTAGACAAGCAGAGACGAAAAAATGTCCTAGCGCCTAACCTAACGGAGGCTGGGTCTGAAGTGGTAAAAAGTGTATCAATATATTAATACATTAATACAAGAAATGTTGAATCAGAAGATCAAATTAGTGGGGAAAGTGGAGAGGAAAGAACTTACTAACTACAAAGTAAAGACATATTATCGAAAACATCTTTCGAAAGCACTGGGCGCTACTAAAGGATGATGATGTATTAGGAGAGAAATTACCTTTGAGACCAAGATTCGTATATAGAAAAACGAACTTGAGGAATAAACTAGCACCTAGCCTACAGAAGAACAAAACATCAGTAAAACAAGATGTTTTTGGAAAAAAGATCAAGGGTTTTTCCCCCTGCCGTAAGGCATGTAAATGCAGAGTGAAAACTGGCGTATTCTACTCCCACAACTAGAGATGCACTGAAATTTCGACCGCAGAAAGTTTCGGCCGAAAATGGCATTTTTGGCTATTTCGGTTTTCGTTTTTTTTTCCTGTTATTTTCGGTAAAATTATTGTGTAGCAGGTTTCAAATTTGATGCTAGCCTAGAGCTGCTGTTTAAGTTTATTACTTGACTTACTGTTCTGCATATAATGAGTTTTCTAGGACTATACTTTATTTGGATAATTGGTAAAAAAAAACCCTGTTAAATATGATTCTGTTACATAGAACTAAATGAAGAATAACAACAGTATATTGATATTTATAATTGTTTTAAGTAGGGATTCACCAAAATTTTGGTCGCAGAAACATTTTGGCCGAAAATGGCAATTTTTGCCTGTTTTTTTTTTTTTTACCTTGTTAAAATTATTGTGTAGCATATTATTGTTTCTTTCATGTAATTAGCAAGAGTCCATGAGCTAGTGACGTATGGGATATACATTCCTACCAGGAGGGGCAAAGTTTCCCAAACCTCAAAATGCCTATAAATACACCCCTCACCACACCCACAATTCAATTTTACAAACTTTGCCTCCTATGGAGGTGGTGAAGTAAGTTTGTGCTAGATTCTACGTTGATATGCGCTCCGCAGTAAGTTGGAGCCCGGTTTTCCTCTCAGCGTGCAGTGAATGTCAGAGGGATGTGAGGAGAGTATTGCCTATTTGAATGCAGTGATCTCCTTCTACGGGGTCTATTTCATAGGTTCTCTGTTATCGGTCGTAGAGATTCATCTCTTACCTCCCTTTTCAGATCGACGATATACTCTTATTTATATACCATTACCTCTGCTGATTTTCGTTTCAGTACTGGTTTGGCTTTCTACAAACATGTAGATGAGTGTCCTGGGGTAAGTAAATCTTATTTTCTGTGACACTCTAAGCTATGGTTGGGCACTTTATTTATAAAGTTCTAAATATATGTATTCAAACATTTATTTGCCTTGACTCAGAATGTTCAACATTCCTTATTTTCAGACAGTCAGTTTCATATTTGGGATAATGCATTTGAATCAATCATTTTTTCTTACCTTAAAAATTTGACTTTTTTTCCCTGTGGGCTGTTAGGCTCGCGGGGGCTGAAAATGCTTCATTTTATTGCGTCATTCTTGGCGCGGACTTTTTTGGCGCAAAAAATCTTTTCTGTTTCCGGCGTCATACGTGTCGCCGGAAGTTGCGTCATTTTTTGACGTCCTTTTGCGCCAAAGATGTCTGCGTTCCGGATGTGGCGTCATTTTTGGCGCCAAATAATGTGGGCGTATTATTTGGCGCCAAAAAATATGGGCGTCGCTTTTGTCTCCACATTATTTCAGTCTCATTTTTTCTTTGCTTCTGGTTACTAGAAGCTTGTTTATTGGCATTTTTTCCCATTCCTGAAACTGTCATTTAAGGAATTTGATCAATTTTGCTTTATATGTTGTTTTTTCTCTTACATATTGCAAGATGTCTCACGTTGCATCTGAGTCAGAAGATACTTCAGGAAAATCGCTGTCTAGTGCTGGAACTACCAAAGCTAAGTGTATCTGCTGTAAACTTTTGGTAGCTATTCCTCCGGCTGTTGTTTGTATTAATTGTCATGACAAACTTGTTAAAGCAGATAATATTTCCTTTAGTAATGTACCATTGCCTGTTGCAGTTCCCTCAACATCTAAGGTGCAGAATGTTCCTGATAACATAAGAGATTTTGTTTCTGAATCCATCAAGAAGGCTATGTCTGTTATTTCTCCTTCAAGTAAACATAAAAAATCTTTTAAAACTTCTCTCTCTACAGATGAATTTTTAAATGAACATCATCATTCTGATTCTGATGACTCTTCTGGTTCAGAGGATTCTGTCTCAGAGATTGATGCTGATAAATCTTCATATTTATTTAAAATGGAATTTATTCGTTCTTTACTTAAAGAAGTCCTAATTGCTTTAGAAATAGAGGATTCTGGTCCTCTTGATACTAATTCTAAACGTTTAGATAAGGTATTTAAATCTCCTGTGGTTATTCCAGAAGTTTTTCCTGTTCCTAATGCTATTTCTGAAGTAATTTCCAGAGAATGGGATAAATTGGGTAATTCATTTACTCCTTCTAAACGTTTTAAGCAATTATATCCTGTGCCGTCTGACAGATTAGAATTTTGGGACAAAATCCCTAAAGTCGATGGGGCTATTTCTACCCTTGCTAAACGTACTACTATTCCTACGTCAGATGGTACTTCGTTTAAAGATCCTTTAGATAGGAAAATTGAATCCTTTCTAAGAAAAGCTTATCTGTGTTCAGGTAATCTTCTTAGACCTGCTATATCTTTGGCTGATGTTGCTGCAGCTTCAACTTTTTGGTTGGAGACTTTAGCGCAACAAGTAACAGATCATGATTCTCATAATATTATTATTCTTCTTCAGCATGCTAATAATTTTATCTGTGATGCCATTTTTGATATTATCAGAGTTGATGTCAGGTTTATGTCTCTAGCTATTTTAGCTAGAAGAGCTTTATGGCTTAAAACTTGGAATGCTGATATGGCTTCTAAATCGACTCTACTTTCCATTTCTTTCCAGGGTAACAAATTATTTGGTTCTCAGTTGGATTCCATTATCTCAACTGTTACTGGTGGGAAAGGAACTTTTTTACCACAGGATAAAAAATCTAAGGGTAAAAACAGGGCTAATAATCGTTTTCGTTCCTTTCGTTTCAACAAAGAACAAAAGCCTGATCCTTCATCCTCAGGAGCAGTTTCAGTTTGGAAACCATCTCCAGTCTGGAATAAATCCAAGCCTTCTAGAAATGCAAAGCCTGCTTCTAAATCCACATGAAGGTGCGGCCCTCATTCCAGCTCAGCTGGTAGGGGGCAGGTTACGTTTTTTCAAAGAAATTTGGATCAATTCTGTTCACAATCTTTGGATTCAGAACATTGTTTCAGAAGGGTACAGAATTGGTTTCAAGATGAGACCTCCTGCAAAGAGATTTTTTCTTTCCCGTGTCCCAGTAAATCCAGTAAAAGCTCAAGCATTTCTGAATTGTGTTTCAGATCTAGAGTTGGCTGGAGTAATTATGCCAGTTCCAGTTCTGGAACAGGGGATGGGGTTTTATTCAAATCTCTTCATTGTACCAAAGAAGGAGAATTCCTTCAGACCAGTTCTGGATCTAAAAATATTGAATCGTTATGTAAGGATACCAACGTTCAAAATGGTAACTGTAAGGACTATCTTGCCTTTTGTTCAGCAAGGGCATTTTATGTCCACAATAGATTTACAGGATGCATATCTGCATATTCCAATTCATCCAGATCATTATCAGTTCCTGAGATTCTCTTTTCTGGACAAGCATTACCAGTTTGTGGCTCTGCCATTTGGCCTAGCTACAGCTCCAAGAATTTTTACAAAGGTTCTCGGTGCCCTTCTGTCTGTAATCAGAGAACAGGGTATTGTGGTATTTCCTTATTTGGACGATATCTTGGTACTTGCTCAGTCTTTACATTTAGCAGAATCTCATACGAATCGACTTGTGTTGTTTCTTCAAGATCATGGTTGGAGGATCAATTCACCAAAAAGTTCATTGATTCCTCAGACAAGGGTAACCTTTCTGGGTTTCCAGATAGATTCAGTGTCCATGACTCTGTCTTTAACAGACAAGAGACGTCTAAAATTGATTTCAGCTTGTCGAAACCTTCAGTCACAATCATTCCCTTCGGTAGCCTTATGCATGGAAATTCTAGGTCTTATGACTGCTGCATCGGACACGATCCCCTTTGCTCGTTTTCACATGCGACCTCTTCAGCTCTGTATGCTAAATCAATGGTGCAATGATTACACAAAGATATCTCAATTAATATCTTTAAAACCGATTGTACGACACTCTCTAACGTGGTGGACAGATCACCATCGTTTAATTCAGGGGGCTTCTTTTGTGCTTCTGACCTGGACTGTAATTTCAACAGATGCAAGTCTCACAGGTTGGGGAGCTGTGTGGGGATCTCTGACGGCACAAGGAGTTTGGGAATCTCAGGAGGTGAGATTACCGATCAATATTTTGGAACTCCGTGCAATTTTCAGAGCTCTTCAGTCTTGGCCTCTTCTGAAGAGAGAATCGTTCATTTGTTTTCAGACAGACAATGTCACTACTGTGGCATACATCAATCATCAAGGAGGGACTCACAGTCCTCTGGCTATGAAAGAAGTATCTCGAATTCTGGTTTGGGCGGAATCCAGCTCCTGTCTAATCTCTGCGGTTCATATCCCAGGTATAGACAATTGGGAAGCGGATTATCTCAGTCGCCAAACGTTGCATCCGGGCGAATGGTCTCTTCACCCAGAGGTATTTCTTCAGATTGTTCAAATATGGGAGCTTCCAGAAATAGATCTGATGGCGTCTCATCTAAACAAGAAACTTCCCAGGTATCTGTCCAGATCCCGGGATCCTCAGGCGGAAGCAGTGGATGCATTATCACTTCCTTGGAAGTATCATCCTGCTTATATCTTTCCGCCTCTAGTTCTTCTTCCAAGAGTAATCTCCAAGATTCTGAAGGAATGCTCGTTTGTTCTGCTGGTAGCTCCGGCATGGCCTCACAGGTTTTGGTATGCGGATCTTGTCCGGATGGCCTCTTGCCATCCGTGGACTCTTCCGCTACGACCAGACCTTCTGTCGCAAGGTCCTTTTTTCCATCAGGATCTCAAATCCTTAAATTTAAAGGTATGGAGATTGAACGCTTGATTCTTGGTCAAAGAGGTTTCTCTGACTCTGTGATTAATACTATGTTACAGGCTCGTAAATCTGTATCCAGAGAGATATATTATAGAGTCTGGAAGACTTATATTTCTTGGTGTCTTTCTCATCATTTTTCTTGGCATTCTTTTAGAATTCCGAGAATTTTACAGTTTCTTCAGGATGGTTTAGATAAAGGTTTATCCGCAAGTTCTTTGAAAGGACAAATCTCTGCTCTTTCTGTTCTTTTTCACAGAAAGATTGCTAATCTTCCTGATATTCATTGTTTTGTACAAGCTTTGGTTCGTATAAAACCTGTCATTAAGTCAATTTCTCCTCCTTGGAGTTTGAATTTGGTTCTGGGGGCTCTTCAAGCTCCTCCGTTTGAACCTATGCATTCATTGGACATTAAATTACTTTCTTGGAAAGTTTTGTTCCTTTTGGCAATCTCTTCTGCCAGAAGAGTTTCTGAATTATCTGCTCTTTCTTGTGAGTCTCCTTTTCTGATTTTTCATCAGGATAAGGCAGTGTTGCGAACTTCTTTTGAATTTTTACCTAAAGTTGTGAATTCTAACAACATTAGTAGAGAAATTGTGGTTCCTTCATTATGTCCTAATCCTAAGAATTCTAAGGAGAAATCATTGCATTCTTTGGATGTTGTTAGAGCTTTGAAATATTATGTTGAAGCTACTAAGTCTTTCCGAAAGACTTCTAGTTTATTTGTTATCTTTTCTGGTTCTAGAAAAGGCCAGAAAGCTTCTGCCATTTCTTTGGCATCTTGGTTGAAATCTTTAATTCATCTTGCCTATGTTGAGTCGGGTAAAACTCCGCCTCAAAGGATTACAGCTCATTCTACTAGGTCAGTTTCTACTTCCTGGGCGTTTAGGAATGAAGCTTCGATTGATCAGATTTGCAAAGCAGCAACTTGGTCCTCTTTGCATACTTTTACTAAATTCTACCATTTTGATGTATTTTCTTCTTCTGAAGCAGTTTTTGGTAGAAAAGTACTTCAGGCAGCGGTTTCAGTTTGAATCTTCTGCTTATGTTTTTCATTAAACTTTATTTTGGGTGTGGATTATTTTCAGCAGGAATTGGCTGTCTTTATTTTATCCCTCCCTCTCTAGTGACTCTTGCGTGGAAAGATCCACATCTTGGGTAATCATTATCCCATACGTCACTAGCTCATGGACTCTTGCTAATTACATGAAAGAAAACATAATTTATGTAAGAACTTACCTGATAAATTCATTTCTTTCATATTAGCAAGAGTCCATGAGGCCCGCCCTTTTTTTGGGGTGGTTATGATTTTTGTATAAAGCACAATTATTCCAATTCCTTATTTTATATGCTTTCACACTTTTTTATCACCCCACTTCTTGGCTATTCGTTAAACTGAATTGTGGGTGTGGTGAGGGGTGTATTTATAGGCATTTTGAGGTTTGGGAAACTTTGCCCCTCCTGGTAGGAATGTATATCCCATACGTCACTAGCTCATGGACTCTTGCTAATATGAAAGAAATTAATTTATCAGGTAAGTTCTTACATAAATTATGTTTTTAAGATATTTTTGTCCAATTTTAGTGTGTTACTTTCAATAAAAGTGTGGGCTTTTATTATTGGCTCTAATTATGCAAAAAAAAAAAAAAATAACAAAAATAAATTTAAAAATAATTTAAAAATATACATCTTCAGTATCAGTTTTGGTTTTCGGCCAAGTGCATCCTGGATTTTCCGATTCGGTTTCAGTTCAGAATTTCCATTTCGGTGCATCACTACCCACAACACTAAAGAAAGACATAAGATTCAAGATTTGATGTCAAGATAAGGGAGTGGTTTACCCGTTACAATGCCCATGTGGTCTTCAGTACGTGGGACAGACTTCCAGAGCATTGAAAGACAGGATATGGGAACATCTCCTATTGATTGATAAACTCAATATGGACACAGCCTTATACAGACATTTCTCCATAAAACATCAAGGGAACATCAAGGAACTTAAATTTATAGGGATAGAGAAAGTTACCAAAAACTGGAGAGGAGGTAACTACGAAAAGAAACTATTAACGACAGAATCCAAATGGATTTTTCATTTAGACTGCCTGTACCCCAGAGGGCTGAATAATAAAAAAAGATCTGTCCCACCTCTTAAATTTTAACTAAGTCCTTATTCTATGCACATATAGCTCAACATATATACTATGGGCATATGTTTAACCTTACTAGTCCCTGTTTAGTATAAGTGAGGTCATAGGGGTTCATACCCCAATATTATCCCTCACCTTCCCTTTGTCTGCCTCTCTCTATTCTAAGTAATTAAGAAGGGCCAGACTGGCTTATGTCCACATAATAGTTATGAACACAGGATGAATAAGTTTTCCCCTATATGGGCAAATCCACCAATTTCCTCACATATGAAGATTAATGCTGCCCCACATATATATATATGTTAGCCATAAGCACTTGCTATTCCGATACACCTCTGAGTACCCATGATCTACACGTCGTCCACTCCTACATATATTTTACATATTACAATCATGGTATATGTAGCATGTTACATGTTTGTCTCTTCACTATTTAAGAGGTTATTTAAGCTTGCCAGAATTTGGTTGGTTTATTTCATTTGATATATGTAGTATATTATCCCACCCCTCAATAGTTAACACATGCGGTAGATGTGCCAGATATGTCAGATCTCAACACATTACATTTAATCGGTGCACTACCAGTTAGAAGTGTCCATAACAGGCTTAAGACACTACTACCTCTTTTCCTTATGATAAGATATTATATATCAATCTGGGGACATCCATTATCATTGATCCAAAAGCGCAATATTTAGTCTATTGAATGTTGATTTAGTCTATTGAATATTGGTTTAATCCTATGAGTCCCGTTCCTCTACCTGTTAAAATAATCTAAAAGGCTGATAGGAAAGTAAGGTCCAATGGGAATGACCCATATACAGACACTCATACTAAAGCTCCATATTGACAGGTCCAATAGGATGAGCCGAATCTGGCCATCACCTATAAACATCTCTTCAATATTAACACAATCAAATAAAGATCGCAGAATCAGTTGGGAATTACTAGAGAATATTTCATTTTTCCAATATTTGATCTTCCGAAATCATTATATTCACTGTCAGTGAATTAGTTTGAGCCGTCACTAACTGCATAGTACTGACAGGCTGACAGCCTATGATATACCATATATCGTGTGGGTGAGTCACAAATAAAGTTTGCTAGTCTTTTGAATCTATGACGGGACACAGGCATCATTTACGTGACTGGACTAAAGTATATCCCATTCACCTTAACCTCTTAAGAATAAGCTAAAAGGAATATAAAAGATGAAAAGCCGATAAACAAATAAGTATGGTCCAATAAGAATGGATCGTATATACACACCCTTAGCAACATCCTATAGCATGTTGATTTAATGCCAACGAATGGTCTGGGGCATGACGTCATGTCCAATAGGAGGAGCCGAAAATCGGCTCTTAGGTACAGCTTCCATCTGACAAAAAAATGATCCTATTAAGATCGCGGAAACAGTTGGTAACAGTTTATTTGGATATGTAAATCTTAAATGATACAAAATGTAAGATTATATTACTAGTCATGATATGAACATGGACATGACGTCAAGGCATAAAGGGGCAGGGTCTAGATTTATACCCAGCATGAGAAATTGGTTAATATATATTTTGAATGTTTTTAAATATATTTTTAAAGTAATTTTAAGTTATTTCAAGGTGTTATTAACTCATTTGAACATATTTACTTCTAAAGAACCGGAAGTGCCAATACACACTTCCAGTTTGTAGTAAAGCCGGTCAGCAATCAGTTCGGAATAAAAAGCCACTATATACAAACAAAAAAGCAGTCTTGATAAAGGCCTTTGAGAGGCCGAAAAGCGTCAACCACTGGTAAGCCTAGTTTCATTTTTATTATCTTTATTTAAACAATCTACACTATTGTACCTTTCTTTTACAGGAGGACTGCTCAGGGATTCACATACACCCTTCAAGAGAATTTCATACACGTCCCAAGAGGAATTGTATACTACTTATATACAGCTCTGGGGAGCTGAATACTCATTGACACTTTATTAAAGGAGCACTTCATTTTTTGGATTAAAAGCACCACCTGAGTTGGTTATTAAACCCCACACTATCATGTTCACATATTAACATAAAGGATTTCAACGCTACTACATTCACTCAGTTTTTAGGATCATCACAAATTAGTTTTTTACTATCACATTTGGACACATTTTTAGCATTTTTTGTTTTTTTACATTCCAGCACTTTGGACTTTACATTTGGATTTTTGATTTTCTGAATCCCATTTTTTATCTCATCTTTTTTCTCATCATATTTTTTTCACATTTATCATAATTTTTTCACCAATTATTTTTAGTTAAGCACATAGTTGTAAGAAACCAATATAAGCATTAAGCGGCTGAACACGGATTCAAGCACTTAGGGTGCAGGATACCACTAGGTGGTAAACACTATTAGGAGAATTTTCTATCATTGACAATTCACCTAAAATACAGGCCGGGAATTACTATTCTCTCATGTTAAGCACATAGTTGCAAAGATCCAATATAAGCATTAAACTGCTGAACACGGACTCAAGCACTTATATGCAGGATACCACTAGGTTGTAAACCTTATTAAGAGGATTTATTGTTTATTATTTACGATTCATCTTAAGTACAGGCCAGAACTTACCATTTTCTTCTGGGAATCTTTTGAGAACCTACAGTATGTTAATGGTCGTTGTTTTAAATATTCACTGTTATTAAGTATTTTTAGGCACATGGATCCATTTTTTTTATGTATTGTAATTTTGATAATTTGTATAATAAATTGCATTAATGTATTAATATATTGATATACTTTTTACCACTTCAGACCCAGCCTCCGTTAGGTTAGGGGCTTTGACAATTCTCCCCACCATTTGACTTTCTTTAGTTGACAGCTAGGTGTCAATTATCCAAAGCCTAAGTGTCTCCTCAAGGCGCTAAGTGTATATCACTGTATATACCACGGAAAAACTGTCCTAGCAGCTAAAAAGAGAGCTCTCCAAAAGGGCACAGAGCAACCTGTGAGCAAAACTCGCGATGACCCATCACCAGGTAGCAAAGCTGTCCTGAACCCTCGTGGGACACATCAAACCAAGAAGTGCCGAAAATCTCAACAGCTCCCTCCAAAGAGCGTGCCATCCCGGCAGCAGACACCACCAGTAGAGAGATGGGCACAAAGAGCCCCCCCCCATTAAAGAGGAGGACAGATTCAGGATAACGGTCCCAGCTCAAAAGAGAAAAACTGAAAACAAGAGTCTCAGACGCTTGGAAGAAAAAGGATGGATCTACGAGGAATAAAATCCCCAGAGTAGAACCCTGACCGAACTGGTAGGTTATCCTGAACCATCACAGGAACCTTATGGTCGGGTCCAAGGACCCCTACATAGCAGCCTTCCATAAAGGAGGAACACTCTTCAAGGGAAGAAGTACTATGACCCACAGCATTCCAATACCAGAATCCATTCCATGAGTCTGAGAATGCAAGGGGGAAAACCCTACGAGGCAAAAAACAAGGACCCACGGGTCCTTCACATATACTGAGGTACCTCCCAATCCAGGAGAACACGTAAAAACTTTCCTCACCCTAGGTGAGAAGAGGATGATTAGGCAACGGTAACCAGCCTACCAATAAAGGCTAAACCCCAATATTGTCAGTCCAGTTGGTATCACTACTAGAGCCTACTAGAAGCATCAGACGTCCCAGCAGACAAGTAGGATCCGTCAGAAACCTATATATATATACATACACAGACTCAGTCATAACGGGGACCAACAAATAAAATACAGTGTCAAACACTTAAATGTCCAGAAAAAATATGCAGCCAAATCTTTCATTAGAAAAATAAAAATGAGCCCCACATAATCTGTTAACCCCTTCATCGCCAATAAAGGGGAAACAGTCACACTTACATAATTTTGTCTCATCAAGTGCCTGCACACTGCCATAATATTATCCTTCCTGGGATATATCTTGTCCCAAATAATGTTTGCAGATCCTTAAAAGTGCACAGTCTCGCCTACTTAGAAGACAAAAGGGCACTTACCTGCATCTAGCCATCCGTCAGGAGGACAGCTTACAAGGCGTGAGAGGGTGCCTCTCCTCACAGAGACCTGTAGAAGAAAGAAAGAACAGAGCAAACCTACTCTGGCTTTCTGTACCATGGGAAGCAAACATGTTAGGAAAATGCAGCAACGCCCACCTTACAAGTTCCTAACTGCTTTAAAGCCACCACTGCCCTACTGAAGTGACCAACGTGGAATACGGCTAGACCCATCTTGAGAGGAAAGGTCAGAGTAAACCTACTCTGGCTTTCAAAATAATAAAATCTTGATTGAAGTGAAATAAATCCAATCATCCTCAGACACCAAAACTTCACCTCCTCCTTGCACCAAAGGCAAAAGAGAATAGCTGGGGATTGTGGGAAGGGCAGTGATACTTAACAGCTTTGCTGTGATGCGCTTTGCCTCCTCCTGCTGGCCAGGAGTAGTATTCCCAGCAGTAATTGATGAAGCCGTGGACTCACCATATCTTAGGAAAGAAATCTAAATTTACAAATACAATTTTTTTAGAATACAATTTTTTTTTTTTTAAATTAAATTTTTTTATTGAGGTTATAATAAAAGTTACATAACATTCATCCAATGACAGTGATAGCTTACTTCTAAAAGAAACATCTCTGTAACAAACTTAGACATAAAGCAAAGAACTAGCGAGTTTTGGGTTAAATACTGTATGCCTTTGGGGAAAAATGTACACATTAGTCATGGGAAATACATCTACTTCTCTTATTCATAACTCCCTTGTGAAAAGGAGGAATAATAACAACATACAAGAGGCATATGAGATTGCTAGAGATACTTGGATAGGACAGGGATGTCAATAATAGAATATGTGTTTATACATGAAATTATGAAACCTCAGTTTTATATTTTATATCTAATAGATGGGGCCCATACCTTACCATGTAGAGGATTTATCGATTTATCTATTCTAATAGGGTTGAGGTAGGTGTGGGGCAGTATTTGTTTAGACGCGTACAGACCAGAGTGGCCTAGAAAAGAGAAAAAAGAGTTCAGCGGGCTTATGTTAGAAAAGAAGGGGGATAGGAGGGGGTGGAATGAGACAAGAATGGGAGTGGGGGGGCGAAGCTGTCTAGAATGTTAATTTAGTAATGTGAACTGGGCTGTTGGGGGGTTTATTGTTCAGTTACAAATTTACCGGCGAAGTTATGTAAAGGGGAGACAAATATGTAGAGATATGGTGTACCAGCTATGTGTGAGATCTTTCTTTTTCCTAAAAGTACAATTAGCCCAGATAGGGCTATTCAGTAAATAATGGGGAGATTATACCGTTTTCAGCCGGAAGCATTAGTGACTGACCCTCCCTTTTAATTAGTATCCTGCAATAAACTCTGCAGAAATACAGGAAGTAACTATAAGGCTATAGAAGCAGGCCTTAGAACAAGAAGCAATGTGTAGGACTCCTATAATCTAATGAGCTATCTTATATCAAATACAACCTAGTTCACAGTATACTGTAATGCTTGGTTACCAGTAAATAAACTCTTAATATATATTGTAGACGTAATATACTTCTACGGTTGCCTATAAATAGGCTTTATACAGTGTTGCAGAGTAAAAGGTTAGCTTGGATGTACGAGGGCTGCTATGATATAATCTAAAGGGTCCAAATGTAGAGTGGCCTTGTAGTAAAAATACTAATAGTATGATATGGAGAGTGTTGCAGTTGAATATACATTTGAATATTTAACATGTAAACTGGGTCGGCTACTCCACGTAAGAGATAAAGTAAAAAGAGAAGACTGTAAACCTGATCAAGTAAAACACAAGCATCCAGATAAGGTATCGCCTTATTGTCTGTCTGTCATGTGTGGGCCTAAAACTATAGGCTACTTTATTAGGGGGTCTTATCTCTCCCACGGAGGGGCAGTGTATGGAAAAGCTTCTATGTGCAGGACTGTACCAAAATGGGAACCAGGATCACTACTTATGAAATTTGATCTACTTATTATATAACTCGAAATGTAGAACCTTTACAAGGAAGGTGGTCTATCAATGCGTGCCAGGCAAAAAACCCAGAGGTAATGAGGGATTTTTAAGGCTAATAAATGTGTACTATCAAATACCAACAGTGTCTAAAGATATTTGTACTCTTAAGTAGCATAGTTTAGATGCTATTATGCAGGGATGGCTACGTGTCTGAGCTATATATGGGTGGATAAAGATGCACTACTTTATCATCAATAGGCTCCTCTCAAAACCCAGTAGGAGTCTATGTACAGGAGTGAATTTTAAATAGAAAAGTAGCTGTTACCCTGTTCTTGAAAGTATATTAGATCATATAGAGCACACTTAAGAAAACATAGTTGGAGTGTATATAAGCACTGCAATGCAGGTAGACATGAACCCATCAGCTGAGTATAATAGTAAAGGTGACCAGCTCATCATTAATGTAGGGAGCAGCTTGATCATGTGTTGACTGGAAAAAGGTGTAAGACAATAGGTGTCATAAAAGTCTGACAACAAGGGGGGTGAACTTTGAACCAAACTGCATGCTGAACCAAAGAGGAAAAGAAGAGGCACCATATCATAAGTAAAGCCTTCAGTCCCAAATTTTCAAGCCTATGGGCCATCATTGAGGTCTTATAGTTCAATTATAGAGGGCATTATCATAATAATGGTATGTCTTTAACTGTAGATCTGTAGTGCAGAGTGCCGAACATTTGTAGGTGCTATCTCTCATACCGGGTTCCTGGTTAGATCAGCCGACTCCTGCTTTATCGGTATTAGTGACATGATGATACTCGGATTGTCTCCACCATTCCTGTGGGTAGAACCAGGCTCTGGCAAATAGATCACCATCCAGAACATAAACTCCCGGCTTGAGGTGAGGAGTGTGCCGACTGGGGATTCTGAGGTTGGACGGAAGTGGTGCTACACCGAGCGCTAGCTGCAAAGAAGGGTAAAGATCTAATGTAGCCTTGTATGATCTGGAGGTAAATCCCTCTTCCCCTCTGCCGTCCATACAGGTCGTAGCTTTCAATGAGAGGAGTGTGGGATGTCCGGCGGAGTTCCTGGGTGTGCACCGGGTAGTGGGTGCGGATCTCCCAATGTGTGATTGAGCGTCCTCTTCTAGCTTTGCTCGATACTTTCTCGCCGGAATCACAGCTCCTATGGCTTGCGTGTCGGCTTCTGAGCCCAATGAACGGATGTCAGCAGAGAGCTGTATGTATTGCATATCCATTCTGCGACCTAGACCCTCAAGGAGGGCCAGCATTACAGCCATCTCAGCCTCTGTATGTTGTCACGGAAAGTCTATTATAGTGCCGCTGGTGATAAAAGGTAGTGTGAGGGTGGTTAACGGTCTCTCCAGTCGGCATCCCCAACCATATCATCTTATGAATCCACTGTGTCAGTTTCACTCAATGGAGCGGAGTCAGGATAGTGTAGAGAGTCACGTAGTAGGCCCTCGCCACATGTCCAATAGCGCCAGATCACTTTCTGAAGCTGCCGATTGCCAATTGAAGACTTTATTTCAGGTAAGTGTTGTTTCAGTAAATCAAATAAGCGTATATTCAAGGCAGATGATGAATAGCTCTAGGATTAATTGTTGGGTAAGATTGTTGATTCTCAGAGCTATAGAATTTTACGTCCGCCATGTCTGCCTCTTGGCCACGCCCCCCAGAATACAAATCTTTAATCACAAACAATTCTTTTTTTTGGAAGTACAATCTTCATTTTTGGAAATACAATCGTTTTTTCTTTCCAAGAATAATCCCAGCACATTAACATTTCAGGTAAACTTTTTAACATTTATCATGTAACATACAACATGGCTTAACATGCCAGAAGTGATTGACATTTGCATCATACAACACTATATAGAGGAATATTGATTTCAATGTTTTAATTACCGTTTTTATGGAAGCAGCAAAAAAACTCACTGTATCATGTGGTCTTCTTTTAGAGTATGCAATGCTTATTCTGCCTTGTTTTATACAATAATACAATAATAACCGCACATGCGGCACTTCTACTGTCTGTTTAACCCCTTTGCAGGGTTGACAGTTGTAAATTACATGCTCTAACAGATAATCAAAAGCAATATTACTTAGCACATTATTATTACAAAACAAGGCAGAATAAGCACTTTGGGCAAACTAATTAAAAACAGAATTTATGTTTACCTGATAAATTACTTTCTCCAACGGTGTGTCCGGTCCACGGCGTCATCCTTACTTGTGGGATATTCTCTTCCCCAACAGGAAATGGCAAAGAGCCCAGCAAAGCTGGTCACATGATCCCTCCTAGGCTCCGCCTACCCCAGTCATTCGACCGACGTTAAGGAGGAATATTTGCATAGGAGAAACCATATGGTACCGTGGTGACTGTAGTTAAAGAAAATAAATTATCAGACCTGATTAAAAAAACCAGGGCGGGCCGTGGACCGGACACACCGTTGGAGAAAGTAATTTATCAGGTAAACATAAATTCTGTTTTCTCCAACATAGGTGTGTCCGGTCCACGGCGTCATCCTTACTTGTGGGAACCAATACCAAAGCTTTAGGACACGGATGAAGGGAGGGAGCAAATCAGGTCACCTAAATGGAAGGCACCACGGCTTGCAAAACCTTTCTCCCAAAAATAGCCTCAGAAGAAGCAAAAGTATCAAACTTGTAAAATTTGGTAAAAGTGTGCAGTGAAGACCAAGTCGCTGCCCTACATATCTGATCAACAGAAGCCTCGTTCTTGAAGGCCCATGTGGAAGCCACAGCCCTAGTGGAATGAGCTGTGATTCTTTCGGGAGGCTGCCGTCCGGCAGTCTCGTAAGCCAATCTGATGATGCTTTTAATCCAAAAAGAGAGAGAGGTAGAAGTTGCTTTTTGACCTCTCCTTTTACCGGAATAAACAACAAACAAGGAAGATGTTTGTCTAAAACCTTTGTAGCATCTAAATAGAATTTTAGAGCGCGAACAACATCCAAATTGTGTAACAAACGTTCCTTCTTTGAAACTGGTTTCGGACACAGAGAAGGTACGATAATCTCCTGGTTAATGTTTTTGTTAGAAACAACTTTTGGAAGAAAACCAGGTTTAGTACGTAAAACCACCTTATCTGCATGGAACACCAGATAAGGAGGAGAACACTGCAGAGCAGATAATTCTGAAACTCTTCTAGCAGAAGAAATTGCAACTAAAAACAAAACTTTCCAAGATAATAACTTAATATCAACGGAATGTAAGGGTTCAAACGGAACCCCCTGAAGAACTGAAAGAACTAAGTTGAGACTCCAAGGAGGAGTCAAAGGTTTGTAAACAGGCTTAATTCTAACCAGAGCCTGAACAAAGGCTTGAACATCTGGCACAGCTGCCAGCTTTTTGTGAAGTAACACAGACAAGGCAGAAATCTGTCCCTTCAGGGAACTTGCAGATAATCCTTTTTCCAATCCTTCTTGAAGGAAGGATAGAATCTTAGGAATCTTAACCTTGTCCCAAGGGAATCCTTTAGATTCACACCAACAGATATATTTTTTCCAAATTTTGTGGTAAATCTTTCTAGTTACAGGCTTTCTGGCCTGAACAAGAGTATCGATAACAGAATCCGAGAACCCTCGCTTCGATAAGATCAAGCGTTCAATCTCCAAGCAGTCAGCTGGAGTGAAACCAGATTCGGATGTTCGAACGGACCCTGAACAAGAAGGTCTCGTCTCAAAGGTAGCTTCCAAGGTGGAGCCGATGACATATTCACCAGATCTGCATACCAAGTCCTGCGTGGCCACGCAGGAGCTATCAAGATCACCGACGCCCTCTCCTGAGTGATCCTGGCTACCAGCCTGGGGATGAGAGGAAACGGCGCGAACACATAAGCTAGTTTGAAGGTCCAAGGTGCTACTAGTGCATCCACTAGAGCCGCCTTGGGATCCCTGGATCTGGACCCGTAGCAAGGAACTTTGAAGTTCTGACGAGAGGCCATCAGATCCATGTCTGGAATGCCCCACAGCTGAGTGACTTGGGCAAAGATTTCCGGATGGAGTTCCCACTCCCCCGGATGCAATGTCTGACGACTCAGAAAATCCGCTTCCCAATTTTCCACTCCTGGGATGTGGATAGCAGACAGGTGGCAGGAGTGAGACTCCGCCCATAGAATGATTTTGGTCACTTCTTCCATCGCTAGGGAACTCCTTGTTCCCCCCTGATGGTTGATGTACGCAACAGTTGTCATGTTGTCTGATTGAAACCGTATGAACTTGGCCCTCGCTAGCTGAGGCCAAGCCTTGAGAGCATTGAATATCGCTCTCAGTTCCAGAATATTTATCGGTAGAAGAGATTCTTCCCGAGACCAAAGGCCCTGAGCTTTCAGGGATCCCCAGACCGCGCCCCAGCCCATCAGACTGGCGTCGGTCGTGACAATGACCCACTCTGGTCTGCGGAATGTCATCCCTTGTGACAGGTTGTCCAGGGACAGCCACCAACGGAGTGAGTCTCTGGTCCTCTGATTTACTTGTATCTTCGGAGACAAGTCTGTATAGTCCCCATTCCACTGACTGAGCATGCACAGTTGTAATGGTCTTAGATGAATGCGCGCAAAAGGAACTATGTCCATTGCCGCTACCATCAAACCGATCACTTCCATGCACTGCGCTATGGAAGGAAGAGGAACGGAATGAAGTATCCGACAAGAGTCTAGAAGTTTTGTTTTTCTGGCCTCTGTCAGAAAAATCCTCATTTCTAAGGAGTCTATTATTGTTCCCAAGAAGGGAACCCTTGTTGACGGAGATAGAGAACTCTTTTCCACGTTCACTTTCCATCCGTGAGATCTGAGAAAGGCCAGGACAATGTCCGTGTGAGCCTTTGCTTGAGGAAGGGACGACGCTTGAATCAGAATGTCGTCCAAGTAAGGTACTACAGCAATGCCCCTTGGTCTTAGCACAGCTAGAAGGGACCCTAGTACCTTTGTGAAAATCCTTGGAGCAGTGGCTAATCCGAAAGGAAGCGCCACGAACTGGTAATGCTTGTCCAGGAATGCGAACCTTAGGAACCGATGATGTTCCTTGTGGATAGGAATATGTAGATACGCATCCTTTAAATCCACTGTGGTCATGAATTGACCTTCCTGGATGGAAGGAAGAATAGTTCGAATGGTTTCCATCTTGAACGATGGAACCTTGAGAAACTTGTTTAAGATCTTGAGATCTAAGATTGAATAATAAAAACTACAGTTAAACACTAAAAAACTCTAAGCCATCTCCGTGGAGATGTTGCCTGTACAACGGCAAAGAGAATGACTGGGGTAGGCGGAGCCTAGGAGGGATCATGTGACCAGCTTTGCTGGGCTCTTTGCCATTTCCTGTTGGGGAAGAGAATATCCCACAAGTAAGGATGACGCCGTGGACCGGACACACCTATGTTGGAGAAACATAAATCAATATTCCTCTGTATAGTGTTATGCAAAAAAAATAAAAAATCACTTCTGGCATGTTACGCCATGTTGTATTACATGAAAATATTAAAAAGTTTACGAAATGTTGATGTTCTGAAATGGTCAGCCATTTCTCCACATTTAGGGCTAGATTATGAGTGGAACGGAAGTTTGTGCCATTGCTCATGTGTTAATTCTGCTAAAAATACGCTTTTTGCATGCATAAAAAGCTGAACTTAGAATACCACTACAGTCTTAACGTATTACCCTATAGACTACAATGGAGCGTTAAAACATAATTTATGAAAGAACTTACCTGATAAATTAATTTCTTTCATATTGGCAAGAGTCCATGAGCTAGTGATGTATGGGATATACAATCCTACCAGGAGAGGCAAAGTTTCCCAAACCTCAAAATGCCTATAAATACACCCCTCACCACACCCACAATTCAGTTTAACGCATAGCCAAGTAGTCGGGTGAAAAAGAAAGGAGTAAAAAGCATCATCAAAGGAATTTGGAAATAATTGTGCTTTATACAAAAAAATCATAGCTACCATAAAAAAGGATGGGCCTCATGGACTCTTGCCAATATTAAAGAAATTAATTTATCAGGTAAGTTCTTACATAAATTATGTTTTCTTTCATGTAATTGGCAAGAGTCCATGAGCTAGTGACATATGGGATAGAAATACCCAAGATGTGGAACTCCACACAAGAGTCACTAGAGAGGGAGGGATAAAATAATAACAGCCATTTTCCGCTGAGAAAATTAAATCCACAACCAAAAAAATATGTTTTTCTCATAAATAAAAGAAAAAAGCTTAAAACATAAGCAGAGGAATCAAACTGAAACAGCTGCCTGAAGAACTTTTCTACCAAAAACTGCTTCCGAAGAAGCAAATACATCAAAACGGTAGAATTTAGAAAATATATGCAAAGAAGACCAAGTTGCTGCTTTGCAAATCTGATCAACTGAAGCTTCATTTTTAAAAGCCCACGACGTGGAGACTGATCTAGTAGAATGAGCTGTAATTCTCTGAAGCAGGGCCTGACCCGACTCCAAATAAGCCTGATGAATCAAAAGCTAGAAGTCTTCCTGAAATCTTTACTAGCTTCAACATATTTCAAAGCTCTTACCACATCCAAAGAATGCAAGTGTTTCTCCTACGAATTCTTAGGATTAGGACACAAAGAAGGGACAACAATTTCTCTATTAATGTTGTTAGAATTCACAACCTTAGGTAAGAATTTAAATTAAGTCTGCAAAACTGCCTTATCCTGATGGAAAACCAGAAATGGAGATTCACAAGAAAGAGCAGATAATTCTGAAACTCTTCTAGCAGAAGAGATGGCCAAAAGGAACAACACTTTCCAAGAAAGTAGTTTAATGTCCAAAGAATGCTCAAAAGGAGGAGAATTTCAGTGGTATATGGCGCAGATCTTTGGTATTAAACTCTGGCTGGATGTATAATAATCCTTCTCATGACAAAAAGAAAAGGGCTTGGTGTGTATGTAAAAGCCAATTAATAAGAGTGCAATATACTCAACTCCTTAAGTTACATGTTATCCGCCTGTCTGGAATATGCCACACAGATGTCTAGCAGCCGTAATCCACAGATGTCTTGCAACAATAGTAGCCCAACAAACAGAGCAAGATAAAAAAAACTCCAGTGAAAAATATGTAGAATCTGTTATAATTAAATAAGTAGTAATTTACTCCATCCAAATTGGACTTCCGGCAATGTCACAGCAAAGGAACAGAATAATATTCCAATGTAGATAAAAATTATTTATTAGCTCAACGCTTTTCAACGTATGCAACAGGGTTAATTTCGTTTACTAAAACTAGACTAAAATGACTATAAACTTAAGAAATTCTAATGACTAAAATACGACTAAAACTAAAATGACATTTTAGTCAAAAGACTATGACTAAAACTAAATCAAAATGACATTTTAGTCAAAAGACTATGACTAAAACTAAATCAAAATTTGCTGACAAAAACATATTATGCAAGTTGTTATAATCAATCCATATTCAATTACTGCTCTTTTGTAAAATTTACGAAACTTCATTTTATTAAATTTTAAGATAGACATGTTATATACCACAACAGTTAAATCTGTTAAATCTGTATTGCATGTTCAAACCTTAATACCATAAAAGAAAACAGGTTAATAAACCTTTACTCCAGGAGTTTATAATAAGTTTGGAAGTTCTAGAGCAGTGCTAATATTGTTGCCGAAACGTTTTTGAATCTGTGAACAATCAATTGATTCTTCCTATAGAAATAAGCATAAACCATGAATATGGGTTTAAGTTATGCTGTGCCTGTGCTAGCTGCAGAAACTTTTTGTTGTGTTGAGTTACTTGATACATGTTTAAGAGAGAGAACTGTTAAAGTTTTTATATTGGGTAATATGTTCAATACAGCCAATACAGTTTTGTTTTCTTTATATTTTACAGGGAGTGCAGAATTATTAGGCAAATTAGTATTTTGACCACATCATCCTCTTTATGCATGTTGTCTTACTCCAAGCTGTATAGCCTCGAAAGCCTACTACCAATTAAGCATATTAGGTGATGTGCATCTCTGTAATGAGAAGGGGTGTGGTCTAATGACATCAACACCCTATATCAGGTGTGCATAATTATTAGGCAACTTCCTTTCCTTTGGCAAAATGGGTCAAAAGAAGGACTTGACAGGCTCAGAAAAGTCAAAAATAGTGAGATATCTTGCAGAGGGATGCAGCACTCTTAAAATTGCAAAGCTTCTGAAGCGTGATCATCGAACAATCAAGCGTTTCATTCAAAATAGTCAACAGGGTCGCAAGAAGCGTGTGGAAAAACCAAGGCGCAAAATAACTGCCCATGAACTGAGAAAAGTCAAGCGTGCAGCTGCCAAGATGCCACTTGCCACCAGTTTGGCCATATTTCAGAGCTGCAACATCACTGGAGTGCCCAAAAGCACAAGGTGTGCAATACTCAGAGACATGGCCAAGGTAAGAAAGGCTGAAAGGCGACCACCACTGAACAAGACACACAAGCTGAAACGTCAAGACTGGGCCAAGAAATATCTCAAGACTGATTTTTCTAAGGTTTTATGGACTGATGAAATGAGAGTGAGTCTTGATGGGCCCGTGGCTGGATTGGTAAAGGGCAGAGAGCTCCAGTCCGACTCAGACGCCAGCAAGGTGGAGGTGGAGTACTGGTTTGGGCTGGTATCATCAAAGATGAGCTTGTGGGGCCTTTTCGGGTTGAGGATGGAGTCAAGCTCAACTCCCAGTCCTACTGCCTGTTTCTGGAAGACACCTTCTTCAAGCAGTGGTACAGGAAGAAGTCTGCATCCTTCAAGAAAAACATGATTTTCATGCAGGACAATGCTCTATCACACGAGTCCAAGTACTCCACAGCGTGGCTGGCAAGAAAGGGTATAAAAGAAGAAAATCTAATGACATGGCCTCCTTGTTCACCTGATCTTGAGAACCTGTGGTCCATCATCAAATGTGAGATTTACAAGGAGGGAAAACAGTACACCTCTCTGAACAGTGTCTGGGAGGCTGTGGTTGCTGCTGCACGCAATGTTGATGGTGAACAGATCAAAACACTGACAGAATTCATGGATGGCAGGCTTTTGAGTGTCCTTGCAAAGAAAGGTGGCTATATTGGTCACTGATTTGTTTTTGTTTTGTTTTTGAATGTCAGAAATGTATATTTGTGAATGTTGAGATGTTATATTGGTTTCTCTGGTAAAAATAAATAATTGAAATGGGTATATATTTGTTTTTTGTTAAGTTGCCTAATAATTATGCACAGTAATAGTCACCTGCACACACAGATATCCCCCTAAAATAGCTATAACTAAAAACAAACTAAAAACTACTTCCAAAACTATTCAGCTTTGATATTAATGAATTTTTTGGGTTCATTGAGAACATGGTTGTTGTTCAATAATAAAATTAATCCTCAAAAATACAACTTGCCTAATAATTCTGCACTCCCTGTAAAGTTGCACTTCTGTTTGTTTATGAAACTTGGTTTTATTTAATTTTAAGTTTAATAAAGATGTTACATATCACAACGGCTAAATCTGTGTCTGTATTGCATGTTTAAACCTTAATACCATAAATATTAACAGGTGTTATGTTTACTCCTGGAGTATGTAATCAAATGATAGAGAAATGCTTAAATAATGCATTACACTTTAACTAAACCCCTTAGATTTTAGTTGACTAAAATCTACTGGAGATTTAGTCGACTAAAATGTATTGGAGAATCAGACGACTAAAACTAGACTAAAACTAAAACAATTCAGATGACTAAAATATGACTAAAACTAAAATGGCATTTTAGTCAAAAGACTAAAACTAAGACTAAATTGAAGCTTGCCGTCAAAATTAACACTGGTATGCAAACGTCTTTTTCAAGAGCAAATATAAAACAAATAAAAACAATTTACAAGGATTTATAACCTAAGATCACTTGCACCCTTAGGAATGAATGAAGAAATAAACTATGCGTGCTTTCTGGGTGAATGAAGTTGAGGGGAAAAAGAACATAATTTATGCTTACCTGATAAATTTATTTCTCTAGTGATGTATTGAGTCCACAGATTCATCCATACTTGTGGGATATTCTCCTTCCTTACAGGTAGTGGCAAAGAGAGCACCCACAGCAGAGCTCTCTATATAGCTCCTCCCTTAGCTCCACCCCCCAGTCATTCGACCGAAGGCTAGGAAGAAAAAGGAGAAACTATAGGGTGCAGCGGTGACTGAAGTTTTTTTAAATAAAAATATAAATTATGTTTTCTCTTGTAAGATGTATCGAGTCCACAGATTCATCCATACTTGTGGGATACCAATACCAAAGCTTTAGGACACGGATGAAGGGAGGGACAAGACAGGTACCTTAAACGGAAGGCACCACTGCTTGTAGAACCTTTCTCCCAAAAATAGCCTCCAAAGAAGCAAAAGTATCAAATTTATAGAATTTTGAAAAGGTATGAAGCGAAGACAAAGTCGCCGCCTTGCAAATCTGTTCAACAGAAGCCTCATTTTTAAAGGCCCATGTGGAAGCCACAGCTCTAGTAGAATGAGCTGTAATCCTTTCAGGAGGCTGCTGGCCAGCAGTCTCATAAGCTAAGCGGATTATGCTTCTTAGCCAAAACGAAAGAGAGGTTTCCGAAGCCTTTTGGCCTTTCCTCTGTCCAGAGTAGACAACAAACAAAGCAGATGTTTGACGAAAATCTTTAGTAGCTTGTAAATACCACATCAAGATTGTGTAATAGATGTTCCTGCTTTGAAGAAGGATTAGGACACAATGATGGAACAACAATCTCCTGATTGATATTCTTATTAGATACCACCTTAGGTAAGAACCCAGGTTTGGTACGCAGAACTACCTTATCTGCATGGAAGATCAGATAAGAAGAATCACATTGTAAGGCAGATAACTCGGAAACTCTACAAGCCGAGGAAATAGCTACCAAAAAAAGAACATTCCAAGATAAAAGTTTGATATCTATGGAATGAAGAGGTTCAAACGGAACCCCCTGAAGAACTTTAAGAACCAAATTTAAGCTCCAAGGCGGAGCAACAGGTTGAAACACAGGCTTGATTCTAACTAAAGACTGACAAAATGCCTGAACGTCTGGAACATCCGCCGGACGCTTGTGCAAAAGAATAGACAGAGCAGAAATCTGTCCCTTTAAGGAACTAGCTGACAATCCTTTTTCCAATCCTTCTTGGAGAAAAGATAATATCCTGGGAATCCTGACCTTACTCCATGAGTAGCCCTTGGATTCACACCAATAAAGATATTTACGCCATATCTTATGATAGATTTTCCTGGTGACAGGCTTTCGTGCCTGAATTAAGGTATCAATGACTGACTCGGAGAAGCCACGCTTTGATAAAATCAAGCGTTCAATCTCCAAGCAGTCAGTTTCAGAGAAATTAGATTTGGATGGTTGAAAAGACCTTGAAGTAGAAGGTCCTGTCTCAGCGGCAGAGTCCATGGTGGAAAGGATGACATGTCCACCAGATCTGCATACCAAGTCCTGCGTGGCCACGCAGGCGCTATCAAGATCACCGATGCTCTCTCCAGCTTGATTTTGGCAATCAGACGAGGGAGCAGAGGAAACAGTGGAAACACATAAGCCAGGTTGAAGGACCAAGGCGCTGCTAGAGCATCTATCAGAGTTGCCTTGGGATCCCTGGACCTGGATCCGTAACAAGGAAGTTTAACATTCTGGCGAGACGCCATGAGATCCAGTCCTGGTTTGCCCCAACCATGAATCAATTGTGCAAACACCTCTGGATGGAGTTCCCACTCCCCCGGATGAAAAGTCTGTCGACTTAGAAAATCCGCCTCCCAGTTCTCTACACCTGGGATATGGATAGCTGATAGGTGGCAAGAGTGAATCTCTGCCCAGCGAATTATCTTTGAGACTTCTAACATCGCTAGGGAACTCCTTGTTCCCCCTTGATGGTTGATTTAAGCCACAGTCATGATGTTGTCCGACTGAAATCTGATGAGCCTCATTGTCGATAGCTGAGGCCAAGCCTGAAGAGCATTGAATATCGCTCTTAGTTCCAGAATGTTTATTGGAAGGAGTGTCTCCTCCTGAGTCCATAATCCCTGAGCCTTCAGGGAGTTCCAGACTGCTCCCCAGCCTAGAAGGCTGGCATCTGTCGTTACAATTGTCCAATCTGGCCTGCGAAAGGTCATTCCCTTGGACAGATGGACCCGAGATAGCCACCAGAGAAGAGAATCCCTGGTCTCTTGATCCAGATTTAGTAGAGGGGACAAATCTGTGTAATCCCCATTCCACTGACTGAGCATGCATAGTTGCAGCGGTCTGAGATGTAGGCGTGCAAACGGCACTATGTCCATTGCCGCTACCATTAAGCAGATTACTTCCATACACTGAGCCACCGAGGGGCGAGAAGTGGAATAAAGAACACGGCAGGAATTTAGAAGTTTTGATAACCTGGACTCTGTCAGGTAAATCCTCATTTCTACAGAATCTATTAGAGTTCCCAGAAAGGAGACTCTTGTGAGAGGGGATAGAGAAATCTTTTCTTCGTTCACTTTCCACCCATGCGACCTCAGAAATGCCAGATATTGAGATCTAAAATTGGTCTGAAGGTTCCCTCTTTTTTGGGAACCACAGATTTGAGTAAAATCCCTGTCCTTGTTCCTTCTTTGGAACTGGATGGATCACTCCCATAACTAGGAGGTCTTGAACACAGTGTAAGAATGCCTCTCTCTTTATCTGGTTTGCAGATAATTGTGAAAGGTGAAATCTACCTTTTGGAGGAGAAGCTCTGAAGTCCAGAAGATATCCCTGGGATACAATTTCCAACGCCCAGGGATCCTGGACATCTCTTGCCCAAGCCTGGGCGAAGAGCAAAGTCTGCCCCCTACTAGATCCGTTACCGGATAGGGGGCTGATACTTCATGCTGTCTTAGAGGCAGCAGCAGGCTTTTTGGCCTGCTTACCCTTGTTCCAGGTCTGGTTAGGTCTCCAGCCCGACTTGGACTGGGCAAAAGTTTCCTCTTGTTTTGCATTAGAGGAAGTTGATGCCGCACTCGCCTTGAAGTTTCGAAAGGCACGAAAATTAGTCTGTTTGGCCCTTGATTTGGACCTATCCTGAGGAAGGGCATGACCTTTTCCTCCAGTGATATCAGAAATGATCTCCTTCAAACCAGGCCCGAATAGGGTTTGCCCCTTGAAGGGAATGTTAAGCAGCTTAGACTTTGAAGTAACGTCAGCTGACCATGATTTAAGCCATAGCGCCCTGCGCGCTTGAATAGCAAAACCAGAATTTTTAGCCTTTAGTTTAGTCAAATGAACAATGGCATCAGAAACAAAAGAATTGGCTAGCTTAAGTGCTCTAAGCTTGTCAAGTATGTCATCCAATGGGGTCTCTACCTGTAAAGCCTCTTCCAGAGACTCAAACCAGAAAGCTGCAGCAGCAGTGACTGGGGCAATGCATGCAAGGGGCTGTAGAATAAAACCTTGTTGAATAAACATTTTCTTAAGGTAACCCTCTAACTTTTTATCCATTGGATCTGAGAAAGCACAACTGTCCTCGACAGGGATAGTAGTACGCTTAGCTAGGGTAGAAACTGCTCCCTCCACCTTAGGGACTGTCTGCCATAAGTCCCGTGTGGTGGCATCTATTGGAAACATTTTCTTAAAAATAGGAGGGGGAGAGAACGGCACACCTGGTCTATCCCATTCCTTAGTAATAATTTCTGTAAACCTTTTAGGTATTGGAAAAACATCAGTGCACACCGGCAGTGCATTGTATTTGTCCAATCTACACAATTTTTCTGGCACTGCAATTGTATCACAGTCATTCAGAGCAGCTAAAACCTCCCTGAGCAACACGAGGAGGTGTTCAAGCTTAAATTTAAATGTAGACATATAAGAATCAGGTTGAATCTTTTTTCCTGAGTCAGAAACATCACCCACAGAAAGAAGCTCTCCTTCCTCAGCTTCTATATATTGTGAGGGAGTATCAGACATAGCTCTTAAAGCGGCAGTATGCTCTGTATTTCTTCTAACTCCAGAGCTGTCTCGCTTTCCTCTAAACCCAGGTAGTCTGGATTATACCGCAGACAGTGTATTATCCATGACCGCCGCCATGTCTTGTAAAGTAAACGCTATGGGCGCACTAGATGTACTTGGCGCCATTAGAGCGTGAGTCCCTTGAGCGTGAGTCAAAGGGTCTGACACGTGGGGCGAGTTAGTCGGCATAACTTCCCCCTCGTCAGATTCCTCTGGTGATAAATTTTTTAAAGACAGAATATGATCTTTATTGCTTAAAGTGAAATCAGTACATTTGGTACACATTCTAAGAGGGGGTTCCACCATGGCTTCTAAACATAATGAACAAGGAGTTTCCTCTATGTCAGACATGTTTAAACAGACTAGCAATGAGACCAGCAAGCTTGGAAAACACTTTAAATCAAGTTAACGAGCAAAAAATAAAAACGGTACTGTGCCTTTAAGAGAAACAAATTTTGTCAGAATTTGAAAAACAGTGAAAAAAAGCAGTAAATCAAACGAAATTTTTACAGTGTGTATAATAAGCTAACAGAGCATTGCATCTACTTGCAAATGGATGATTAACCCCATAGTTAAAAAAACAAATAAAAAAAACGATAGACTTTTTTTTAACAGTCATACCAAACTGCCACAGCCTTGCTGTGGGCCTACCTTCCCCAACAAACTATTTTGGAAAGCCTAAGAGCCATTGAGAGAGGTCCTATAGTATTCAGGGGACTCCTGGAGGAAGCTGGATGTCTCAGTCTGTAAAAGTTACTGCGCAAAAAAGCGCTAAATTAGGCCCCTCCCACTCATAGTAACACAGTGGAAAGCCTCAGGAAACTGTTTCTAGGCAAATTTAAGCCAGCCATGTGGAAAAAAACTAGGCTCCAATAAAGTTTTATCACCAAAGTATATATAAAAACGTTTAAACATGCCAGCAAACGTTTTATATTGCAAATCTATAACAGTATTACCTCAGAAATTAAGCATGATACCAGTCGCTATTAAATCACTGTATTCAGGCTTACCTTACATAAATCTGGTATCAGCAGCATTTTTCTAGCATTCACATCTTCTAGAAAATAATTTTAACTGCACATACCTCATAGCAGGATAACCTGCACGACATTCCCCCGCTGAAGTTACCTCTCTCTTCAGTCATGTGTGAGAACAGCAATGGATCTTAGTTACAACCTGCTAAGATCATAGAAATCACAGGCAGATTCTTCTTCTATGTTCTGCCTGGGACAAAATAGTACAACTCCGGTACCATTTAAAAATAAACTTTTGATTGAAGTAAAAAAACAACTCTGTTACACCACTTCTCTCTTACTACCTCCATGCTGGTTGAGAGTTGCAAGAGAATGACTGGATATGGCAGTTAGGGGAGGAGCTATATATCAGCTCTGCTGTGGGTGATCCTCTTGCAACTTCCTGTTGGGAAGGAGAATATCCCACAAGTAATGGATGATCCGTGGACTGGATACACCTTACAAGAGAAATAGCTTTACCAATGCAGCAACCAGAAATCTATCTCCTACTGATGAGTTCCAAAAAGAACGAAACAGGCTTGTCTAGTGAGTGATTTCTGGTTTGCTGTCATAATCCTGTTTAAAAGGATCACTGTGTCAAAACAGTATTTTTGAAGCAAAAAAACTGAGAATTTGCATATCTAATTTGCATATCTTACCCACAATTCTCTTGTGCATTGGAAACATTGTATATTAAGAATTTCTGGGGAAAAGCAAGCGGGGATACTTGCCTAGATGTACTAATTTCCTATGCAAATATTTAAATTGATTTAATTTTCAGACATGGAGGATTTTAATTTCAGTTTTTTATCTCCCCCCATAATCCTTATAGCTTCTTAGAGTCAAGATACCTAGTATATCCCGAATGAGAAAATATTTAGAAAGTGTATAATCTAAGAAGCGCCTCAAAGCGGGCAAAGGGTTCAATTATGGGTATTCAATTATTGGTATACGAGTATGTTGAAACTTTGGTATAAGAATATATTAAAACATTTATGCAACACAATTAAAACAATAACAATTGACCAGTCTCAGTACTAAGTACTATTAGTTACTATTCATAAAATCATTCATGGATCCATGTGATATATTAAAATAAAAAACAGAGTTCTAACAAATATAAAAACGCATATAAAGATAAATTCAGTCAGGCTTTGACTAAATACAGCTTATCCTATCTAGTGCAAAAAATGTCCGTTAGGTTATCTCTCAAACCAATAAGTCTCAGTCCAAAATGTTTGTAGAATTTAGTGTGTGAATCCTCACAAATAGGGTAAAAGTTCTGCTTAATAGTGCAATAGTGTGTCAAAGGTAATGATCCAAAACCCTGTGAAGTGACCAAATCGAAATATCAAAGAAAAAATGTATAGAAAAACTCCAAAAAATTCAATATTGTGAGTGAAAAAATATAATTTATGCTTACCTGATAAATTCATTTCTCCTGTAGTGTAGTCAGTCCACGGGTCATCCATTACTTATGGGATTATATCTCCTCCCTAACAGGAAGTGCAAGAGGATCACCCAAGCAGAGCTGCTATATAGCTCCTCCCCTCTACGTCATACTCAGTCATTCGACCGAAACCAAACGAGAAAGGAGAAAACTATAGGGTGCAGTGGTGACTGGAGTTTAATTTAAAATTTAGACCTGCCTTAAAAAACAGGGCGGGCCGTGGACTGACTACACTACAGGAGAAATGAATTTATCAGGTAAGCATAAATTATATTTTCTCCTGTTAAGTGTAGTCAGTCCACGGGTCATCAATACCAAAGCTAAAAGTACACGGATGACGGGAGGGACAGGCAGGATCTTTACACGGAAGGAACCACTGCCTGTAGAACCTTTCTTCCAAAAACAGCCTCCGAAGAAGCAAAAGTGTCAAATTTGTAAAATTTTGAAAAAGTGTGAAGTGAAGACCAAGTTGCAGCCTTGCAAATCTGTTCAACAGAGGCCTCATTCTTAAAGGCCCAAATGGAAGCCACAGCTCTAGTAGAATGAGCTGTAATCCTTTCAGGAGGCTGCTGTCCAGCAGTCTCATAGGCTAAGCGTATTATGCTACGAAGCCAAAAAGAGAGAGAGGTAGCCGAAGCTTTTTGACCTCTCCTCTGTCCAGAATAAACGACAAACAGGGAAGAAGTTTGACGAAAATCTTTAGTTGCCTGCAAATAAAATTTCAGGGCACGGACGACGTCCAGATTGTGCAGAAGTCGTTCCTTCTTTGAAGAAGGGTTAGGGCACAATGATGGAACAACAATCCCTTGATTGATATTCTTGTTAGTGACTACCTTAGGTAAGAACCCAGGTTTAGTACGCAGAACTACCTTATCTGAATGAAAAATCAGATAAGGAGAATCACAATGTAAGGCCGATAACTCAGACTCTTCGAGCCGAGGAAATAGCCATTAAAAACAGAACTTTCCAAGATAACAGCTTGATATCAATGGAATGAAGGGGTTCAAACGGAACACCTTGCAGAACGTTAAGAACTAAGTTTAAGCTCCACGGCGGAGCAACAGTCTTAAACACAGGCTTAATCCTAGCCAAAGCCTGACAAAAAGCCTGAACGTCTGGAACGTCTGCCAGACGTTTGTGTAAAAGGATAGACAGAGCTGAGATCTGTCCCTTTAACGAACTAGCAGATAAACCCTTTTCTAAACCTTCTTGTAGAAAAGACAATATCCTAGGAATCCTAACCTTACTCCATGAGTAACTCTTGGATTCGCACCAATATAAGTATTTACGCCATATTTTATGGTAAATTTTCCTGGTAACAGGTTTCCTAGCCTGTATTAAGGTATCAATCACTGACTCCGAGAATCCCCGCTTTGATAGAATCAAGCGTTCAATCTCCATGCAGTCAGCCTCAGAGAAATTAGATTTGGATGTTTGAAAGGACCCTGAATCAGAAGGTCCTGTCTCAGAGGCAGAGACCATGGTGGACAGGACGACATGTCCACTAGATCTGCATACCAGGTCCTGCGTGGCCACGCAGGCGCTATTAGAATCATCGATGCTCTCTCCTGTTTGATCCTGGCAATCAATCGAGGAAGCATCGGGAAGGGTGGAAACACATAAGCCATGTTGAAGACCCAAGGTGCTGTCAGAGCATCTATCAGTACCGCTCCCGGGTCCCTGGACCTGGATCCGTAACAAGGAAGCTTGGCGTTCTGGCGAGACGCCATGAGATCCAAATCTGGTTTGCCCCAATGATGAAGCAGTTGGGCAAACACCTCCGGATGAAGTTCCCACTCCCCCGGATGAAAAGTCTGGCGACTTAGAAAATCCGCCTCCCAGTTCTCCACGCCTGGGATGTGGATCGCTGACAGGTGGCAAGAGTGAGACTCTGCCCAGCGAATTATCTTTGAGACTTCCATCATCGCTAGGGAACTCCTTGTTCCTCCTTGATGGTTGATGTAAGCCACAGTCGTGATGTTGTCCGACTGAAACCTGATGAACCTCAGAGTTGCTATCTGAGGCCAAGCCAGAAGAGCATTGAGAACTGCTCTTAATTCCAGAATGTTTATTGGAAGGAGTCTCTCCTCCTGAGTCCATGATCCCTGAGCCTTCAGGGAATTCCAGACTGCGCCCCAACCTAGAAGGCTGGCGTCTGTTGTTACAATCGTCCAATCTGGCCTGCGGAAGGGCATCCCCTTGGACAGATGTGGCCGAGAAAGCCACCATAGAAGAGAATCTCTGGTCTCTTGATCCAGATTTAGCAGAGGGGACAAATCTGAGTAATCCCCATTCCACTGACTTAGCATGCACAATTGCAGCGGTCTGAGATGCAGGCGCGCAAAAGGTACTATGTCCATTGCCGCTACCATTAAGCCGATTACCTCCATGCACTGAGCCACTGTCGGGTGTTGAATGGAATGAAGGACACGGCAAGCATTTAGAAGTTTTGATAACCTGTCCTCTGTCAGGTAAATTTTCATTTCTACAGAATCTATAAGAGTCCCTAAGAAGGGAACTCTTGTGAGTGGCAATAGAGAACTCTTTTCTACGTTCACCTTCCACCCATGCGACCTTAGAAATGCCAGAACTAACTCTGTATGAGACTTGGCAGTTTGGAAACTTGACGCTTGTATCAGAATGTCGTCTAGGTACGGAGCTACCGCTATGCCTCGCGGTCTTAGTACCGCCAGAAGAGAGCCCAGAACCTTTGTAAAGATTCTTGGAGCCGTAGCTAACCCGAAGGGAAGAGCTACAAACTGGTAATGCCTGTTTAGGAAGGCAAACCTTAGATACCGATAATGATCCTTGTGAATCGGTATGTGAAGGTAGGCATCCTTTAAATCCACTGTGGTCATGTACTGACCCTCTTGGATCATGGGTAAGATGGTCCGAATAGTTTCCATTTTGAACGATGGAACTCTTAGGAATTTGTTTAGGATCTTTAAGTCCAAGATTGGTCTGAAGGTTCCCTCTTTTTTGGGAACCACAAACAGATTTGAATAAAACCCTTGTCCGTGTTCCGACCGCGGAACTGGGTGGATCACTCCCATTAGTAAGAGGTCTTGTACACAGTAGAAACGCCTCTTTCTTTATCTGGTTTGCTGATAACCTTGAAAGATGAAATCTCCCTTGTGGAGGAGAAGCTTTGAAGTCCAGAAGATATCCCTGAGATATGATCTCCAACGCCCAGGGATCCTGGACATCTCTTGCCCAAACCTGGGCGAAGAGAGAAAGTCTGCCCCCCACTAGATCCGTTTCCGGATCGGGGGCCCTCACTTCATGCTGTCTTAGGGGCAGCAGCAGGTTTTCTGGCCTGCTTGCCCTTGTTCCAGGACTGGTTAGGTTTCCAGCCCTGTCTGTAGCGAGCAACACTTCCTTCCTGTCTTGGAGCGGAGGAAGTTGATACTGCTCCTGCCTTGAAGTTACGAAAGGCACGAAAATTAGACTGTTTAGCCCTTGGTTTGGCCCTGTCTTGAGGCAGGGCATGGCCCTTACCTCCAGTAATGTCAGCGATAATTTCTTTCAAACCGGGCCCGAATAATGTCTGCCCTTTGAAAGGAATGTTAAGCAATTTAGATTTAGAAGTCACATCAGCTGACCAGGATTTAAGCCACAGCGCTCTACGCGCTTGAATGGCGAATCCGGAGTTCTTAGCCGTAAGTTTAGTTAAGTGTACTACGGCATCAGAAATAAATGAATTAGCTAGCTTAAGGACTTTAAGCTTGTTTATAATCTCATCCAATGGAGCTGTGCTAAGGGTCTCTTCCAGAGACTCAAACCAGAATGCCGCCGCAGCCGTGACAGGCGCAATGCATGCAAGGGGTTGTAATATAAAACCTTGCTGAACAAACATTTTCTTAAGGTAACCCTCTAACTTTTTATCCATTGGATCTGAAAAAGCACAGCTATCCTCCACCGGGATAGTGGTGCGCTTAGCCAGAGTAGAAACTGCTCCCTCCACCTTAGGGACCGTCTGCCATAAGTCCCGTGTGGTGGCGTCTATTGGAAACATTTTTCTAAATATAGGAGGGGGTGAAAAAGGCACACCGGGTCTATCCCACTCCTTGTTAACAATTTCTGTAAGCCTTTTAGGTATAGGAAAAACGTCAGTACACGCCGGTACCGCAAAATATTTATCCAGCCTACATACTTTCTCTGGAATTGCAACCGTGTTACAATCATTCAGAGCCGCTAATACCTCCCCTAGTAATACACGGAGGTTCTCAAGCTTAAATTTAAAATTTGAAATGTCTGAATCCAGTTTACTTGGATCAGATCCGTCACTCACAGAATGAAGCTCTCCGTCCTCATGTTCTGCAAATTGTGACGCAGTATCAGACATGGCTCTATTATTATCAGCGCACTCTGTTCTTACTCCAGAGTGATCGCGTTTACCCCTAAATTTTGGCAATTTAGATAGTAATTCAGTCATAACATTAGCCATGTCTTGCAAAGTGATTTGTATGGGCTGCCCTGATGTACTTGGCGCCACAATATCACGCACCTCCTGAGCGGGAGGCGAAGGTACTGACACGTGGGGAGAGTTAGTTGGCATAACTTCCCCCTCGTTGTCTGGTGATAATTTCTTTACATGTACAGATTGGCTTTTATTTAAAGTAGCATCAATGCAATTAGTACACAAATTTCTATTGGGCTCCACATTGGCCTTTAAACATAGTGAACAAAGAGATTCATCTGTGTCAGACATGTTTAAACAAACTAGCAATGAGACTAGCAAGCTTGGAAATACTTTTCTAAATAAATTTACAAGCAATATAAAAAACGCTACTGTGCCTTTAAGAAGCACAAAAAAGCTGTCACAGTTGAAATAACAATGAACCAAAATAGTTATAGAAACCAATTTTTCACAGTAAATGTATTAAGTTAGCAAAGGATTGCACCCACCAGCAAATGGATGATTAACCCCTTAATACCCAAAAAACGGATAACAATTTAATATTAACGTTTTTATCACAGTCAAAACACACTGTCACAGGTCTGCTGTGAGTGATTACCTCCCTCAAAACTAGTTTTGGAGACCCCTGAGCTCTGTAGAGACGTCCTGGATCATGGAGGAAGAAATAGGAAGACTGTGACTAAATTTTTACTGCGCAATAAAGCGCTAAAATAGGCCCCTCCCACTCATATTACAACAGTGGGGAAGCTCAGTAAACTGTTTTTATTCAGAAACAAACGACAGCCATGTGGTAAAAATCATGCCCATAAAGTTTTATCACCAAGTACCTCAGAAAAAACGATTAACATGCCAGTAAACGTTTTAAAAATGAAAATTATGAAATGTTATTAATAAGCCTGTTGCTAGTCGCTTTCACTGCAGTGCAGGCTCAAATATTACTTTAATATAGACAGTTATCTTCTTAGTGAAATTCCATTCCTCAGAAATACCTCAGAGTATACATACATACATATCAGCCTGATACCAGTCGCTACTACTGCATTTAAGGCTGCACTTACATTACATCGGTATTAGCAGTATTTTCTGTCAATTCCATTCCTTAGAAAATAATATACTGCAACATACCTCCTTGCAGGTGGGCCCTGCCTGCTATCCCCTGTTCTGAAGTTACCTCACTCCTCAGAATGGCCGAGAACAGCAAGTGGATCTTAGTTACGACCGCTAAGATCATAGACAAACTCAGGTAGATTCTTCTTCTAATGCTGCCTGAGAAAAAACAACACACTCCGGTGCCGTTTAAAATAACAAACTTTTGATTGAAGAAATAAAAACTAAGTTTAACACACCACAGTCCTCTTACACGTCCTATCTATTAGTTAGGTGCAAGAGAATGACTGGGTATGACGTAGAGGGGAGGAGCTATATAGCAGCTCTGCTTGGGTGATCCTCTTGCACTTCCTGTTAGGGAGGAGATATAATCCCATAAGTAATGGATGACCCGTGGACTGACTACACTTAACAGGAGAAAACAGAATTTATGCTTACCTGATAAATTTCTTTCTCTTGTGATGTATCGAGTCCACAGATTCATACATACTTGTGGGATATTCTCCTTCCCTACAAGAAGTGGCAAAGAGAGCACCCACAGCAGAGCTGTCTATATAGCTCCTCCCTTAGCTCCACCCCCAGTCATTCGACCGAAGGCTAGGAAGAAAAAGGAGAAACTATAGGGTGCAGTGGTGACTGAAGTTTTTTAAATAAAAATATACTGCCTGTCTTAAATAAACAGGGCTGGCCGTGGACTCGATACATCACAAGAGAAATAAATGTATCAGGTAAGCACAAATTATGTTTTCTCTTGTAAGATGTATCGAGTCCACGGATTCATACATACTTGTGGAATACCAATACCAAAGCTTTAGGACACTGATGAAGGGAGGGACAAGACAGGTACCTTCAACGGAAGGCACCACTGCTTGTAGAACCTTTCTCCCAAAAATAGCCTCCGAAGAAGCAAAGTATTGAATTTGTGAAATTTGGAAAAAGTATGAAGCGAAGACCAAGTCGCCGCTTTACAAATCTGTTCAACAGAAGTCTCATTTTTAAAAGCCCATGTGGAAGCCACTGCTCTAGTAGAATGAGCAGTAATTCTTTCAGGAGGCTGCTGGCCAGCAGTCTCATAAGCCAAACGGATGATGCTTTTCAGCCAAAAGGAAAGAGAGATAGCTGTAGCCTTTTGACCTCTCCATTTACCAGAATAAACAACAAACAATGAAGATGTTTGACGGAAATCTTTAGTTGCTTGTAAGTAGAACTTTAAAGCACAAACCACATCAAGATTGTGCAACAGACGTTCCTTCTTTGATGAAGGATTAGGACACAGTGAAGGAACAACAATCTCCTGATTGATATTCCTTTTAGAAACAACCTTAGGAAGAAACCCAGGTTTGGGTACGCAAAGCCACCTTATCTGCATGGAAAACAAGGTAAGGTGAGTCACACTGTAAAGCAGATAACTTAGAAACTCTTTGAGCCGAAGAGATAGCTACTAAAAACAAAACTTTCCAAGATAGAAGCTTAATATCTATGGAATGCATAGGTTCAAACGGAACCCCTTGAAGAACTAAGGACTAAGTTTAGGATCCATGGAGGAGCAACAGGTTTAAATACAGGCTTGATCCTGACCAAGGCCTGACTAAATACTTGAACGTCTGGGACATCTGCCAGACGTTTGTGTAAAAGAATAGACAAAGTAGATATTTGTCCTTTTAAGGAACTAGCTGATAATCCCTTCTCCAATCCTTCCTGGAGAAAAGATAATATTCTAGGAATCCTAATCTTACTCCATGAGTAACCCTTGGATTCACACCAATAAAAAAATTTGCGCCAAATCTTATGATAAATCTTCCTGGTGACAGGCTTTCTAGCTTGAATCAGGGTATCAATGACTGACTCAGAGAAACCACGCCTTGATAGAATCAGGCGTTCAATCTCCAAGCAGTCAGACACAGAGAAATTAGATTTGGATGCATGAATGGACCTTGGATTAGAAGGTCCTGCCTCATTGTCAGAGTCCACGGTGGAACCGATGACATGTCCACTAGGTCTGCATACCAAGTCCTGCGTGGTCACGCAGGTGCTATCAGAATCACCAAAGCTCTCTCATGCTTGATTCTGGCAACCAGACGTGGGAGGAGAGGAAACGGTGGAAATACATAGGCCAGATTGAAGGACCAAGGCACTGCTAGAGCATCTATCAGTACCGCCTGGGGATCCCGGGACGTGTACCCGTAACGAGGAAGTTTGGCATTCTGACGGGACGCCATCAGATCCAATTCTGGTGTGCCCCATAGCCGAGTCAGCTGGGCAAATACCTCCGGATGGAGCTCCCACTCCCCCGGATGAAAAGTCTGACGACTTAGGAAATCCGCCTCCCAGTTCTCTACCCCTGGGATATGGATTGCTGAGAGATGGCAAGAGTGATCCTCCGCCCGTCGGATTATTTTGGTTACCTCCATCATCGCTAGAGAACTCTGTGTTCCTCCTTGATGATTGATATAAGCTAGTCGTGATGTTGTCCGACTGAAATCTGATGAATTTGGCCTCAGCTAGCTGAGGCCATGCCTGGAGTGCATTGAATATCGCTCTCAGTTCTAGAATGTTTATCGGGAGGAGAGTTTCCTCCCGAGACCATAAGCCCTGTGCTTTCAGGGAGTTCCAGACTGCACCCCGGCCTAGCAGGCTGGCATCTGTCGTTACTATGAGCCACTCTGGCCTGTGGAAACACATTCCCTGAGACAGGTGGTCCTGAGACAACCACCAGAGGAGAGAATCTCTGGTCTCCTGGTCCAGATGCAGTTGAGTAGATAAATCTGCATAATCCCCATTCCACTGTTTGAGCATGCATAGTTGCAGTGGTCTGAGGTGTAGGCGGGCAAAAGGAACTATGTCCATTGCCGCTACCATGAGTCCGATTACCTCCATACACTGAGCCACTGATGGCTGAGGAATGGAATGAAGAGCTCGGCAAGTGGTTAAGAGCTTTGATTTTCTGACCTCCGTCAGAAATATTTTTATTTCTACCGAGTCTATCAGAGTCCCCAGGAAGGAAACTCTTGTGAGAGGGAAGAGAGAACTCTTTTTTTATGTTCACCTTCCACCCGTGAGATCTCAGAAAAGCCAACACGATGTCCGTGTGAGACTTGGCTAGCTGGAAAGTCGACGCCTGAATCAAGATGTCTAGATAAGGCGCCACTGCTATGCCCCGCAGTCTTAGAACCGCCAAAAGGGACCCTAGCACCTTTGTGAAAATTCTGGGAGCCGTGGCCAACCTGAAGGGAAGGCCCACGAACTGGTAATGCCTGTCCAGAAAGGCGAATCTGAGGAATTGATGATCTCTGCGAATAGGGATGTGTAGATACGCATCCTTTAAGTCCACGGTAGTCATATATTGACCCTCCTGGATCAACGGTAGAATAGTCCGAATAGTCTCCATCTTGAATGATGGTACTCTGAGGAATTTGTTTAGAATTTTGATATCCAAGATTGGTCTGAAAGTTCCCTCTTTTTTGGAAACACAAACAGGTTTGAGTAAAACCCTAGCCCTTGTTCCGCTTTTGGAACTGGGCGGATTACTCCCATGGTATGTAGTTCTTCTACACAGCGTAATTACGCCTCTCTCTTTGTCTAGTTTGCAGACAATTGAGAAATGTGAAATCTCCCCCTTGGAGGAGAGTCTTTGAAGTCCAGAAGATAACCCTGGGACACAAGTTCTAAGGCCCAGGAATCATAAACATCTCTTGCCCAAGCCTGAGCGAACAGAGAGAGTCTGCCCCCTACTAGATCCGGTCCCGGATCGGGGGCTACCCCTTCATGCTGTCTTAGAGGCAGCTGCAGGCTTCTTGGCCTGTTTACCCATGTTCCAAGCCTGGTTAGGTCTCCAGACTGACTTGGATTGGGCAAAATTCCCCTCTTGCTTTGCAGCAGGGGAAGCTGAAGCGGGACCACCCTTGAAGTTCCGAAAGGAACGAAAATGATTTTGTTTGGTCCTCATTTTATTTGTTCTATCCTGATGGAGGGCATGGCCTTTCCCTCCAGTGATGTCTGAAATAATCTCTTTCAGTTCAGGCCCAAATAGGGTCTTTCCTTTGAAAGGGATGTTCAAAAGTTTAGATTTTGATGACGCATCAGCAGACGAGGACTTAAGCCACAACGCCCTGCGTGCTAAAATGGCAAAACCTGAATTCTTTGCCGCTAATTTAGCCAATTGGAAAGCGGCATCTGTAATTCTATCCATAATATCCTCTAATGGAGTCTCCATCTGAAGAGCCTCTTCTAGAGCCTCGAACCAGAAAGCAGCTGCAGTAGTTACAGGAACAAGGCACGCAATAGGTTGGAGAAGAAAGCCTTGATGAACAAAAATTTTCTTCAGGAGACCCTCTAATTTTTTATCCATAGGATCTTTGAAAGCACAACTGTCTTCGATAGGTATAGTTGTACACTTAGCCAGAGTAGAAATAGCTCCCTCCACCTTAGGAACTGTCTGCCACGAGTCCCGCATGGTGTCAGATATGGGAAACATTTTCTTAAAAACAGGAGGGGGAGCGAACGGAATACCTGGTCTATCCCACTCCTTAGTAACAATATTCACAATCCTCTTAGGGACTGGAAAAACATCAGTGTAAACAGGAACCTCTAAGTATCTGTCCATTTTACACAATTTCTCTGGGACCACTATAGGGTCACAATCATCTAGAGTCGCTAATACCTCCCTGAGCAATAAGCGGAGGTGTTCAAGCTTAAATTTTAAGGCCGTCATATCAGAATCTGTCTGAGGGAGCGTCTTTCCTGAATCAGAAATTTCTCCCTCAGATAACAAATCCCTTACCCCTACTTCAGAACATTGTGAGGGTATATCGGACACGGCTACTAAAGCGTCAGACGGCTCAATTAACCCAGAGCTGTCACGCTTTCCTTGTAAACCAGGCAGTTTGGATAAAACCTCTGTGAGGGTTGTATTCATAACTGTGGCCATGTCTTGTAAGGTAAATGAATTAGACGCACTAGAGGTACTAGGCGTCACTTGTGCGGGCGTTACTGGTTGTGACACTTGGGGAGAGCTAGATGTTAAACCCTCATTTCCTTCTGTCTGAGAATCATCTATTGCAATATTTTTAAGTTCTAAAATATGCTCTTTATAATTTATAGACATATCAGTGCAAGTGGGACACATTCTAAGAGGGGGTTCCACAATGGCTTCTAAACACATTGAACAAGGATTTTCCTTGGTGTCAGACATGTTAAACAGGCTAGTAATGTAACAAGCAAGCTTGGAAAACACTTTAATCAAAGCAAATAACACTTAGAAAAAAACGGTACTGTGTCTTTAAGAGAAAAAAAGCTGCACAAACTGTAAAACAGTGTAAAAAAGCAGTAAACTCAACAAATTTTTTACAGTAGCATCATAAAGCCTTAGTAACTTTGCACAGCTATGCAAATAAACAATTAACCCCTTAATGTAAAAACCGGATTGACAAAATGTCAAAAACCGGTAAAAAAAACATTCAGCACCTTGCCACAGCTCTGCTGTGGCGCCTACCTGCCCTTTAGAAACGATTTGTGGGGAATAAAATTTCTTTACAGCCCTCAAACACAGTAGGAACCTCTTGAGAAGAAGTTGGATGTCTCTGAGGAAAAGAAAGTGCGCAACTGAGGAGCGAAAATAGGCCCCTCCCACCTCACTCGATGTTATGGGGCCTAAAAGAAACACAACAGAGTGTTTATTAAACTAGCCATGTGGGGTAATAACCCTTAAACAAGCCACAATGACCCCTTAAAGTCCCTCAAAAAACGTTATGTTTGCATTTTTTATAAAAAAAAAACGTTTTATTTTCTCCTATCAGTGTCACCAGTAACTAATGAGCCCTTCATGCAAGCTGGGATTCCTATTAAAGTGTCTGAATACAGCTTACCCTTCCCTCATGGGGATATTGCTAGTCTGTCTAGAAAAAATAGACTGAACACACCTCAATGCAGTTTAGCCTGCAAACAGTTACCCCAACTGAAGTTTTCCTGTACTCTTCAGCCCTTGTGAGAACAGCAGTGGATCTTAGTTACAAAGTGCTAAGATCATCATCCTCCTTGCAGAAATCTTCATCCCTTTTCTGCCAGAGAGTAAATAGTACACACCGGTACCATTTAAAAGAACAAACTTTTGCTTGAGAAAATAAAAACTAACATTTTTGTCACCACACTCACTTTACCCTTCCTAGTACTTAGAGTAGGCAAATAGAATGACTGGGGTGGAGCTAAGGGAGGAGCTATATAGACAGCTCTACTGTGGGTGCTCTCTTTGCCACTTCCTGTAAGGAAGGAGAATATCCCACAAGTATGGATGAATCCATGGACTCGATACATCTTACAAGAGAAAATTTGTGTTCTCAAAAAACTCAAAAATATCAAAAATCATAAATTGAAAAATATGAAAAAATATAAGAAAATATAAAAAAATTATCCTAAAGAAGATAGCAACAACCCAAAGTTTCTGTTTAATCAGAGATAGACAGAATGTTCCCAGTGTAAACCTGTGGAATAAAAAACACAAAATAGTGCAAAATTGCTTAATAATGACAAAAATATGAATTAAATGAGGCTTACCATAAATAGCCAACGCGCTCGGCCCTTCCTTAGGCCTTTTTCAAGACGGTGTTTACGTCACTGATCGTAATATCCGTAAACACAAAATATAGCCTCTAAGATCTAGCTACAGCTTATATTTTTGCACAGTTATCTTGAACTAAGAAGGTATGATATAAACTTTTTAGAATTATCCAAAGATTCAATCTAAATATTCAGTCTGATCGAACTCTTAGACTCATAATAATATAGCGCCTTAATAGCGACCATGAAATAGCGCTACTCTTACCTATGGACAGCATTTTTTCACTTTTGCCTCCCAAATCATAACATCCGGTTAGAAACGAAACCGGAAATGTTCATTCCGGAAGTGACGTCACTCATCTATCCGAAACCGGAAGTCACATTCCGGAAGTGACGTCACCGATCATAATACCGTAAATACAATTGAATACACAAATGTAGCTTTTAGGATCAAGCTACAGCTTATACTTTAGCAAAGTTATCTAGAAATAAGAAGGTATAATATAAACATCTTAGAATTATATAAAGAAGGGCCATTAGGAAGTCTGCCCATACCCAGAAAACACCTTACAGGAAGTGGGCGGAGCCAAATAACGGCGCCAAAATTGACACTCATTGATTGGATATATATCACATACTTACCTTGGTTATTTAGTCTTGATAAAGGCCTATTTAGAGGCCGAAACACGTCGACATAACCAAAGTAAGTTTATTACCTCTATTTGACTTTATCTGTATACCTATTTTGCAGTATTGTTTTATTCTTTTTCCACAGGTTTTTTAGGATATTTTTGTACACACATTGGAGACACCCACGGCCCTTAACGGATTAAGGAATCTACTACTATACCCTTACCTCTCATACATCCTTTTTTTCACAGAAGTATTTTTTCACACCTTTTTTTTTTATCACATTTGTTTTATTTTTATACTTCAATTTTTATGATGTATCACTCCTTGAATGTTTTTTATTGATGTTTTTTATTGAAGTTTTTCTCTCAAAGTTGTATATTTTTCACAGTTCACTTCACCATTTTTTCACCTATTTATTGCAACTCACCATTTGCATCATACCATCACGGATACTTAGGATATGACTTTTTTGGACTGTTGATTTGGATTTTCATTTGATTCTTTATTGGTGTTTTCACACTAGGAACCTCTGGTATCCTTTTCATACAGGACTACGACTTTCTGATTATACCAAGACCTACTGTTCTATTTGTGTTTTTATATTTGATTTTATACTTTTTTGTTATACATGGATCCATGATTTGTATCGTATATTTGCTTGATATGTATTAAATTATATAATATATTTTACTTATATAGTCATCTAGACTATTTTTTAGCTATTCACTGTGTCACCTCAGCCTATTGTGGCGCTCGCTTTATCACTTAATATAAATTTTGTTTTCTTTCCTAAGATATGGTGAGTCCACAACGTCATCAATTACTAGTGGGAACCAATACCTAAACTAGAGGACACAGATGACCAGGGAGGGAGAACAAGACAGGCGGACCTAAACAGAAGGCACCACGCTTGAAGAAACTTTCTCCCAAAAGAGGCCTTATCCAAAGCAAAATAATTAAATTTGTTACATTTTGAAAAAAAGTATTCAGAGAGGACCAAGTTGCAGCCTTGAAAATCTGTTCCACAGAAACTTTGTTAATGAAAACAAAAGAAAAGGATACAGTCCCGTGGAATGAGCTGTAATTCTCTCAGGAGGCTGCTGACCAGCAGTCCCATAAGTAAAAACGAAAGAGGACAGAGGACAAGCATAAGAACAGTCACATAACCCATACAATTTTTTTTTATTTTGAATAAAGCAAACCACTGTCAAAGAAAAGTTATGTAGAACGGAAACCGCTAAACACGGAACCTACTATAATAGAGTAGACTATGTAGAGCACTGAAAAGCATTGTAAATGTCGGCATAGCAATGGCGCCCCTCCACTTGTGCTGAAAAGTGTAAGAGAAACAGGTCACATGACGAAACCCCCATGGAACTGCGCAGCACGCTCAAATCATCCCATTAACATAGAAAAGCTGCTGAAAAGTTTGTCTTGTATCTAAACTAGATACTGACCGACAGTGGCATACAAGCTAACAGTCATAACAATCTCTATCTTAAAGGGCCAGTAACCCCACCAAATAAGGTTATATAATAATGCACACAGTGCAGAATTATATAACATTAGCCTAGTGCCACGTTTCTTAAGCAGCGTATAGCAAAGATATTTACCTACGATAATCTATTTTTCAGAACGCCGCTCCTGGTTCTACTGAGCGGGTCTGTTTTTTACCTAAGCGCATCGGGCACGCTGTCTAGTCACAGCACGCCCGATCGCGCCATTAAACTGAATGTAGCTCGCTCTCGCTACCATACCCGAGCGGGAGCGAGCCCATTCAGTTTAATGGCGCGATCGGGCGTGCTGTGACTAGACAGCGTGCCCGATGCGCTTAGGTAAAAAACAGACCCGCTCAGTAGAACCAGGAGCGGCGTTCTGAAAAATAGATTATCGTAGGTAAATATCTTTGCTATACGCTGCTTAAGAAACGTGACGCTAGGCTAAAGTTATATAATTCTGCACTGTGTGCATTATTATATAACCTTATTTGGTGGGGTTACTGGCCCTTTAACAAAAACTCGTGGTTGTTGGAAGAAAGGACGTTTACCAGTGGCATTCACACACACACACAAAAAATAGAATTAAAACCTATGAGGTAAAAAGGAATTAAGAGGTATTAACCCCTAAAGAGCCTCTGAATACATGAGCCATCAAATAAAGATAATCCGGGTATACTCTAAAATATGAAAAACATAATTTATGCTTACCTGATAAATTTATTTCTCTTGTGGTGTATCCAGTCCACGGATCATCCATTACTTGTGGGATATTCTCCTTCCCAACAGGAAGTTGCAAGAGGATCACCCACAGCAGAGCTACTATATAGCTCCTCCCCTAACTGCCATATCCAGTCATTCGACCGAAACTAGCCGAGAAAGGAGAAACCATAGGGTGCAGTGGTGACTGTAGTTTAAAATTTAGACCTGCCTTAAAAGGACAGGGCGGGCCGTGGACTGGATACACCACAAGAGAAATAAATTTATCAGGTAAGCATAAATTATGTTTTCTCTTGTTAGGTGTATCCAGTCCACGGATCATCCATTACTTGTGGGATACCAATACCAAAGCTAAAGTACACGGATGAAGGGAGGGACAAGGCAGGTACTTAAACGGAAGGGACCACTGCCTGTAGAACCTTTCTCCCAAAAATAGCCTCCGAAGAAGCAAAAGTATCAAATTTGTAAAATTTTGAAAAGGTATGAAGCGAAGACCAAGTCGCCGCTTTGCAAATCTGTTCAACAGAAGCCTCATTTTTAAAGGCCCAGGTGGAAGCCACAGCTCTAGTAGAATGAGCTGTAATCCTTTCAGGGGGCTGCTGTCCAGCAGTCTAATAGGCTAAGCGTATTACACTCCGAAGCCAAAAAGAAAGAGAGGTTGCCGAAGCCTTTTGACCTCTCCTCTGTCCAAAGTAAACAACAAACAGGGGAAGATGTTTGACGAAAATCTTTAGTCGCTTGTAAGTAAAACTTTAAAGCACGGACTACGTCCAAATTATGTAAAAGACGTTCCTTCTTTGAAGAAGGATTAGGACACAATGATGGAACAACAATCTCTTGATTGATATTCTTGTTGGAAACTACCTTGATTAAAAACCCAGGTTTTGTACGCAGAACTACTTTATCTGTATGGAAAATCAGATAAGGAGAATAACATTGTAAAGCTGATAACTCAGAGACTCTACGAGCCGAGGAAATAGCCATCAAAAACAGAATTTTCCAAGATAAAAGTTTGATATCAATGGAATGAAGGGGTTCAAACGGAACTCCTTGAAGAACCTTAAGAACCAAGTTTAAGCTCCATGGAGGAGCAACAGGTTTAAACACAGGCTTAATTCTAACCAAAGTCTGACAAAATGCCTGGACGTCTGGAACCTCTGCCAGACGCTTGTGCAAAAGGATAGACAGAGCAGAAATCTGTCCCTTTAAAGAACTAGCTGATAATCCTTTGTTCAAACCCTCTTGGAGAAAGGACAATATCCTAGGAATCCTAACCTTACTCCATGAGTAATTCTTGGATTCACACCAATGAAGATATTTGTGCCATATCTTATGGTAGATTTTCCTGGTTACAGGCTTTTGTGCCTGTACTAAGGTATCAATGACTGACTCGGAGAAGCCACGCCTTGATAAAATCAAGCGTTCAATCTCCAGGCAGTCAGTCTCAGAGAAATTAGATTTGGATGATTGAAAGGACCTTGTAGTAGAAGGTCTCGTCTCAGAGGCAGAGGCCAAGGTGGAAAGGATGACATGTCCACCAGGTCTGCATACCAGGTCCTGCGTGGCCACGCAGGCGCGATCAAGATCACCGATGCTCTCTCCTGTTTGATTTTGGCAATCAGTCGAGGGAGCAGAGGAAACACATAAGCCAGGTTGAAGAACCACGGTGCTGCTAGAGCATCTATCAGCGTCGCTTCTGGGTCCCTGGACCTGGATCCGTAACAAGGAAGCTTGGCGTTCTGGCGAGATGCCATGAGATCCAATTCTGGTGTGCCCCAACGATGAACCAATTGAGCAAACACCTCCGGATGGAGTTCCCACTCCCCCGGATGAAAAGTGACGACTTAGAAAATCCGCCTCCCAGTTCTCTACACCTGGGATATGGATCGCTGATAGATGGCAAGAGTGAGTCTCTGCCCAGCGAATTATCTTTGAGACTTCTAACATCGCTAGGGAGCTCCTGGTCCCCCCTTGATGGTTGATGTAAGCCACAGTCGTGATGTTGTCCGACTGAAATCTGATGAACCTCAGGGTTGCTAACTGAGGCCAAGCTAGAAGAGCATTGAATATTGCTCTTAACTCCAGAATATTTATTGGGAGGAGTTTCTCCTCCTGAGTCCACGATCCCTGAGCCTTCAGGGAATTCCAGACTGCACCCCAACCTAGAAGGCTGGCATCTGTTGTTACAATTGTCCAATCTGGCCTGCGAAAGGTCATACCTTTAGACAGATGGACCCGAGATAGCCACCAGAGAAGAGAATCTCTGGTCTCTTGATCCAGATTTAGCAGAGGGGACAAATCTGTGTAATCCCCATTCCACTGACTGAGCATGCATAATTGCAGCGGTCTGAGATGTAGGTGCACAAATGGCACTATGTCCATCGCCGCTACCATTAAGCCGATCACTTCCATGCACTGAGCCACCGAAGGGCGCGGAATGTAGTGAAGAACACAGCAGGAATTTTGAAGCTTTGATAACCTGGACTCCGTCAGGTAAATTTTCATTTCTACAGAATCTATCAGAGTTCCTAGGAAGGAAACCCTTGTGAGGGGTGATAGAGAACTATTTCCCTCGTTCACTTTCCACCCATGCGACCTCAGAAATGCCAACACTATGTCCGTATGAGATTTGGCAATTTGGAAGTTTGACGCCTGTATCAGGATGTCGTCTAGATAAGGGGCCACTGCTATGCCCCGTGGTCTTAGGACCACCAGAAGAGACCCCAGAACCTTTGTAAAAATTCTTGGGGCTGTAGCTAACCCGAAGGGAAGAGCCACAAACTGGTAATGCCTGTCTAGAAAGGCAAACCATAGGAACCGATGATGATCTTTGTGAATCGGTATGTGAAGGTAAGCATCCTTCAAATCCACTGTGGTCATGTACTGACCCTCCTGGATCATAGGTAGGATTGTCCGAATAGTTTCCATTTTGAACGATGGAACTCTGAGGAATTTGTTTAAGATCTTTAGATCCAAAATTGGTCTGAAGGTTCCCTCTTTTTTGGGAACCACAAACAGATTTGAATAAAATCCCTGTCCTTGTTCCATCTGTGGAACTGGATGGATCACTCCCATTATTAGGAGGTCTTGCACACAGCGGAAAAATGGCTCTTTCTTTATCTGGTTTACAGATAATCTCGAAAGGTGAAATCTCCCTTGTGGGGGGGAAGCTTTGAAGTCCAGAAAATATCCCTGAGATATGATCTCCAACGCCCAGGGATCCTGAACATCTCTTGCCCACGCCTGGGCGAAGAGAGAAAGTCTGCCCCCTACTAGATCCATTGCCGGATAGGGGGCCGTTCCTTCATGCTGTCTTAGAGGCAGCAGCAGGCTTTCTGGCCTGCTTGCCTTTGCTCCAGGCCTGGTTAGAATTCCAGGCCGGCTTGGATTGCGCAAAAGTTCCCTCTTGTTTTGTAGCAGAGGAAGTTGATGCTGCACCTGCCTTGAAGTTTCGAAAGGCACGAAAATTAGACTGTTTGGCCCTGTCCTGAGGAAGGGTATGACCCTTACCTCCAGTAATGTCAGCAATAATTTCCTTCAAACCAGGCCCGAATAGGGTCTGCCCCTTGAAGGGAATGTTAAGTAATTTAGACTTTGAAGTCACGTCAGCTGACCAAGATTTAAGCCATAGCGCCCTACGCGCCTGGATGGCGAATCCAGAATTCCTAGCCGTTAGTTTAGTCAAATGAACAATGGCATCAGAAACAAAAGAATTAGCTAGCTTAAGTGTTCTAAGCTTGTCAAGTATTTCAGTCAATGGAGTAGCTGTCTGAAAGGCCTCTTCCAGAGACTCAAACCAGAACGCTGCAGCAGCAGTTACAGGAGCAATGCATGCAAGGGGCTGCAGGATAAAACCTTGTTGAATAAACATTTTCTTAAGGTAACCTAATTTTTTATCCATTGGATCTGAAAAAGCACAACTGTCCTCGACAGGGATAGTGGTACGCTTTGCTAAAGTAGAAACTGCTCCCTCCACCTTAGGGACCGTCTGCCATAAGTCCAGTGTGGTGGCGTCTATTGGAAACATTTTTCTAAAAATAGGAGGGGGGGAAAACAGCACACCGGGTCTGTCCCACTCCTTAGTAATAATTTCTGTAAACCTTTTAGGTATTGGAAAAACGTCAGTACACACCGGCACCACGTAGTATTTATCCAGTCTACACAATTTCTCTGGCACTGCAATTGTGTCACAGTCATTCAGAGCAGCTAAAACCTCTCCAAGCAACACCCGGAGGTTATCAAGCTTAACTTTAAAAGTAGACATATCTGAATCAGGTTTCTCCGAGTCAGAGACGTCACCCACAGACTGAAGCTCTTCCTCAGCTTCTGCATATTGTGACGCAGTATCAGACATGGGCCTTAAAACATCTGCGCGCTCTGTATTACGTCTAACCCCAGAGCTATCGCGCTTTCCTCTGAATTCAGGCAGTCTGGCTAATACCGCTGACAGGGTATTATCCATGATTGCCGCCATGTCCTGCAAAGTAATCGCTATGGGCGTCTTTGATGTACTTGGCGCCATTTTAGCGTGAGTCCCTTGAGCGGGAGTCAAAGGGTCCGACACGTGGGGAGAGTTAGTCGGCATAACTTTCCCCTCGTCAGAATCCTCTGGTGATAATTCTTTTAAAGGTAACAGCTGATCTTTATTGTTTAAAGTGAAATCAATACATTTAGTACACATTCTCCTATGGGGTTCCACCATGGCTTTTAAACATAATGAACAAGGAGTTTCCTCTATGTCAGACATGTTTATACAGACTAGCAAGCTTGGAAAACACTTTAAATCAAGTTAACAAGCAATATAAAAAAACGTTACTGTGCCTTTAAGAGAAACAAATTTTGCCAAAATTTTAAACAGTGAAAAAAGGCAGTTACACTAATGAAATTTTTACAGTGTATGTAACAAGTTAGCAGAGCATTGCACCCACTTGCAAATGGATGATTAACCCCTTAATACAAAAAACAGATTAACAAAACGAAAAATATGTTTTTTAAACAGTCATAACAACTGCCACAGCTCCTACTTTTGAAGCCCTTTGAGCCCTTCAGAGATGTACTATAGCATGCAGGGGACTGCTGAGGGAAGCTGAATGTCACAATGTGTAATTTTAACTGCACCAACTGTAACTTTTATACTATAACAGTGGAAAGCCTCAGGAAACTGTTTCTAGGCAAAAATAAAGCCAGCCATGTGGAAAAAACTAGGCCCCAATAAGTTGTATCACCAAAGCATATATAAAAACGATTAAACATGCCAGCAACCGTTTTATATTGCACATTAATCAGAGTATATACCTCTGATAGCAAGCCTGATACTAGTCTCTATTAAATCACTGTATTTAGGCTTTAACTTACATTAATCCGGTATCAGTAGCATTTTCTAGCAAATTCCATCCCTAGAAAAACTTAACTGCACATACCTTATTGCAGGATACCCTGCACGCCATTCTCCCTCTGAAGTTACCTCACTCCTCAGACATATGTGAGAACGGCAGTGGATCTTAGTTACTTCTGCTAAGATCATAGAAAAACGCAGGCAGATTCTTCTTCTAAATGCTGCCTGAGATAAAAACAGTACACTCCGGTACCATTTAAAAACAATAAACTTTTGATTGAAGAAAAAACTAACTATATTTTACCACTTTCCTCTAACTACCTCCAGCTACGTTGAGAGCTTGCAAGAGAATGACTGGATATGGCAGTTAGGGGAGGAGCTATATAGCAGCTCTGCTGTGGGTGATCCTCTTGCAACTTCCTGTTGGGAAGGAGAATATCCCACAAGTAATGGATGATCCGTGGACTGGATACAACTAACAAGAAAAAGTATTAACCCCCAGTCTCCTGGTCCCAAGAACATGCCTGTATCCTGCTCTAACATATCCTTCCCAAGGATATACATGTCCCAGATAATGTTGCAGGTTAACTTTATAGAAGTGCACAGTCTCCCAAACCTAGAAGACAAAAGGCACTTACCTGCAGCCTAGCTGCCCGGCAGCTTACACGGTACACGGTATGAGAGGAAGCCACTCCTCACAGAGACCTGTAGAAAGAGAAAGAACAGAGTAAACCTACTCTGGCTTTCTATGCTAGGGCAGCAAAATGTTAGGAAAACACAGCAAGGCCCACTTTATAAATTACTAACTGCTTTAAAGCCACCACTACCCTACTGAAGAGATTAAGGTGGAGTACGGCTAGACCCCAAAAAATCTTGCTTGTAGCGAAAGAAATCCAATTTTCTTCAGACACCAGAACTTCACCTCCTCCATTGACAAAGGCAAAAAGAATGATTGGGGTTTGTGGGAAGGGGAGTGATACTTAAGAGCTTGGCTGTGGTGCTCATTGCCTCCTCCTGCTGGCCAGGAGTGATAGTCTCACTAGTAATTGATGACGTTGTGGACTCACCATATCTTAGGAAAGAAAGGGATTCATAAGTAGAAAAAAACAGAATTTATGCTTACCTGATAAATTAATTTCTCTTGTGGTGTATCCAGTCCACGGATTCATCCTTTACTTGTGGGATATTCTCCTTCCCAACAGGAAGTGGCAAAGAGCACACAGCAGAGCTGTCCATATAGCTCCCCCTCTAGCTCCACCCCCCAGTCATTCGACCGAAGGTTAGGAAGAAAAAGGAGAAACCATAGGGTGCCGTGGTGACAGTAGTTTAAAATTAAAAACCACCTGTCTTAAAATGACAGGGCGGGCCGTGGACTGGATACACCACAAGAGAAATATATTTATCAGGTAAGCATAAATTCTGTTTTCTCTTGTAAGGTGTATACAGTCCACGGATTCATCCTTTACTTGTGGGATACCAATACCAAAGCTTTAGGACACGGATGAAGGGAGGGAACAAGACAGGTACCTTAAACGGAAGGCACCACTGCTTGTAAAACCTTTCTCCCAAAAATAGCCTCCGAAGAAGCAAAAGTATCGAATTTGGAAAATTTGGAAAAAGTATGCAGCGAAGACCAAGTCGCTGCCTTACAAATCTGTTCAACAGAAGCCTCATTTTTAAAAGCCCATGTGGAAGCCACTACTCTGGTAGAATGAGCAGTAATTGTTTCAGGAGGCTGCTGGCCAGCAGTCTCATAGGCCAAACGGATGATGCTTTTCAGCCAAAAGGAAAGAGGTAGCAGTCGCCTTCTGACCTCTCCTCTTACCAGAATAGATGACAAACAATGAAGTTGTTTGTCTGAAATCCTTAGTTGCTTGTAAGTAGAACTTTAAAGCACGAACCACATCAAGATTGTGTAACAGACGTTCCTTCTTCGACGAAGGATTAGGACACAGAGAAGGAACAACAATTTCCTGGTTAATATTCTTATTGGATACAACCTTAGGAAGAAAACAGGGTTTGGTACGCAAAACTACCTTATCTGCAGGGAACACCAGGTAAGGTGAATCACACTGCAAAGCAGATAACTCTGAAACTCTTCGAGCAGAAGAGATAGCTACCAAAAACGAAACTTTCCAAGATAAAAGCTTAATATCTATGGAATGTAAAGGTTCAAACGGAACCCCTTGCAGAACTGAAAGAACTAAAATCAGACTCCATGGCGGAGCTACAGGTCTATAAACAGGCTTGATTCTGACTAAACGCTTGAACGTCTGGTACCTCTGCCAGACGTTTGTGTAAAAGAATAGACAAAGCAGATATCTGTCCTTTTAAGGAACTAGCTGATAATCCTTTCTCCAATCCTTCTTGGTGAAAGGACAATATCCTGGGAATCTTAATCTTACTCCATGAGTAACCCTTGGATTCGCACCAAAAAAGATATTTTCGCCAAATCTTATGGTAGATTTTCCTGGTGACAGGCTTTCTAGCCTGAATCAGGGTATCAATAACCGACTCAGAGAAACTACGCTTTGATAGAATTAGGCGTTCAATCAGACGCAGAGAAATTAGATTTGGATGTTTGAAAGGACCTTGTATTAGAAGGTCCTGCCTCATTGGTAGTGTCCATGGTGGAACAGATGACATGTCCACTAGGTCTGCATTCCAGGTCCTGCGTGGCCATGGAGGCGCTATTAGAATCACCGAAGCCCTCTCCTGCTTGATTCTGGCAACCAGACGAGGGAGGAGAGGTAACGGTGGAAAAACATAGGCCAGATTGAAGGACCAAGGCGCTTCTAGAGCATCTATCAGCACCGTCTGGGGATCCCGGGATCTGGACCCGTAAAGAGGATGTTTGGTGTTCTGACGGGACGCCATCAGATCCAATTCTGGAGTGCCCCATAGCTGAGTCAGCTGGGCAAATACCTCCGGGTGGAGTTCCCACTCCCCCGGGTGAAAAGTCTGACGACTTAGAAAATCCGCCTCCCAGTTGTCTACTCCTGTGATGTGAATTGCTGAGAGATGGCAGGAGTGATCCTCCGCCCACCTGATTATTTTGGTTACTTCCGTCATTGCTAGGGAACTCCTTGTTCCCCCTTGATGATTGACGTAAGCTACAGTCGTGATGTTGTCCGACTGAAATCTGATGAATTTGGCCGCAGCAAGCTGAGGCCATGCCTGGAGAGCGTTGAATATCGCCCTCAGTTCCAGAATGTTTATCGGGAGAAGAGCTTCTTCCCGAGACCATAAACCTTGAGCTTTCAGGGAGTCCCAGACTGCGCCCCAGCCCAACAGACTGGCGTCGGTCGTTACGATGATCCACTCTGGTCTGCGGAAACACATTCCCTGAGACAGGTGATCCTGAGACCACCACCAGAGAAGAGAATCTCTGGTCCCCTGGTCCAGCTGTATTTGAGGAGACAAATCTGCATAATCCCCATTCCACTGTTTGAGCATGCATAGTTGCAGTGGTCTGAGGTGTATCCGTGCAAAAGGGACTATGTCCATTGCCGCTACCATTAGCCCGATTGTCTCCATGCACTGAGCTACAGATGGCCGAGGAATGGAATGAAGGGCTCGGCAAGTGGTTAAGAGTTTTAACTTTCTGACCTCCGTCAGAAATATTTTCATTTCTACCGAGTCTATTAGAGTTCCTAGGAAGGAAACTCTTGTGAGGGGGGGAGAGAGAACTCTTTTTGATGTTCACCTTCCACCCGTGAGATCTCAGAAAGGCCAATACAATTTCCGTGTGAGACTTGGCTCTTTGGAAAGTCGACGCCTGAATTAAGATGTCGTCTAGATAAGGCGCCACTGCTATGCCCCGCGGTCTTAGAACCGCCAGGAAGGACCCTAGCACCTTTGTGAAAATTCTGGGAGCAGTGGCCAACCCGAAAGGAAGAGCCACAAACTGGTAATGCTTGTCCAGAAAAGCGAACCTGAGAAACTGGTGATGATCTTTGTGGATAGGAATGTGCAGATACGCATCTTTTAAATCCACGGTGGTCATATATTGACCCTCCTGGATCATTGGTAAGATTGTCCGAATGGTCTCCATCTTGAATGATGGGACTCTGAGGAATTTGTTTAGAATTTTTAGATCCAGGATTTGTCTGAAAGTTCCTTCTTTCTTTGGAACCACAAACAGGTTTGAGTAAAACCCCAGCCCTTGTTCTGCAATTGGAACTGGGTGGATCACTCCCATTGTATGTAGGTCTTCTACACAGCATAAGAATGCCTCTTTCTTTGTCTGGTCTGAAGACAGACGAGAAATGTGGAACCTTCCCCTTGGAGGGGAGTCCTTGAATTCTAGAAGATATCCCTGAGATACAATCTCTAAGGCCCAGGGATCGTGTACATCTCTTGGCCAGGCCTGAGCGAAGAGAGAGAGTCTGCCCCCTACTAGATCCGGTCCCGGATCTGGGGCTACCCCATCATGCTGTCTTGGAGGCAGCTGCAGGCTTCTTGGCCTGTTTACCCTTGTTCCAGTCCTGGTAAGGTTTTCAGACTGCCCTGGGTTGTGAAGTGTTACCCTCTTGCTTTGCAGCAGGGGAGAATGAAGCGAGACCGCTCCTGAAATTCCGAAAGGAACGAAAATGATTTTGTTTATTCTTTGTCTTGAAGGACTTGTCCTGGGGGAGAGCATGGCCTTTTCCCCCCAGTGATTTCTGAAATAATCTCTTTCAATTCAGGCCCGAAGAGGGTCTTTCCTTTGAAAGGGATGTTCAATAGTTTGGATTTTGAAGACACATCGGCCGACCAGGACTTTAACCATAGCGCCCTGCGCGCCAAAATGGCGAAACCTGTATTTTTTGCCGCTAACTTAGCTAGTTGGAAAGCGGCATCTGTGATAAAAGAATTAGCCAGCTTAAGAGCCTTAATTCTGTCCATAATGTCCTCATATGAGGTCTCCGTCTGGAGCGCATCTTCCAGCGCCTCGAACCAGAAAGCAGCTGCAGTGGTTACAGGAACAATGCACGCAATAGGTTGGAGAAGAAAACCTTGTTGAACAAAAATTTTCTTAAAGGATAACTAAATTTTCATTTTTTATCCCCAAACTAAACCCACATTTAGAAATATATACATATATAAAATTAAATTGACCTACTGTAATTCAAAAACGAAGCTGCATAACGCCATATAATCGATTTTTATTATTCCTTTATGACGTCACTCTATCCCGCCCTCCAATATGGGCAGTACATATCCCAAAACATCAACCAATCAGACGTTTACTTTTCGCATATAATTATATGTCTATTGCGTATGCGCAATTTGATTCTTTCAGTAGCGCATGCGTGACTGAACCTTCTAAATCTAAACTGACTAATATTCACGGCTGCGCATTTTTCATCTCAATCCATCTGATCGGTTATCCAGGCATTCATATAACATATATTTATAACTATACACAAAAAGAATAGATTTTAATATCATTGCACATAAATAATATCATGATATTAAAATAATATATAGAAATAATATTTATTTATACTAATAAACTTTTAACTATGTCCCAGAACAGCGCATCCAAATCTCCCACTACGAGATCGATAGAGCGGGTCTACTGCTTCAAAAAACCGATCTGGAGAGAGTGATGTATTCAATGACGTTGCAGTATATTGCGCATGCGCATATCTGTTAACGCTCGCCATTTTGTAACCTGGGTTCTCAGCACGGATTGGAAAATGATAACAGCTAGTAACGGAGTGGGTTTGGAAAGAATAAAATATTTGTGGACAAATATCTGATAAACGATAAGTATTTAAAACATGAAGGGCATTATAAATGTATTTATTTCAGTACTTATTATTAGTCTATGATACATTTTTTTCTGACTACAGTGTCCCTTTTAAGTAAACCCTCTAATTTTTTTTATCCATAGGGTCTTTGAAAGCACAACTGTTTTCTATAGGTATAGTTGTTCGTTTAGCAAGTGAAGAAACAGCCCCCTCCACCTTAGGGACCGTCTGCCACGAGTCCCGTATGGGGTTAGATAACAGAATTTATGCTTACCTGATAAATTACTTTCTCTTGTGGTGTATCCAGTCCACGGATTCATCCTTTACTTGTGGGATATTCTCCTTCCTAACAGGAAGTGGCAAAGAGAGCACACAGCAGAGCTGTCCATATAGCTCCCCCTCTAGCTCCACCCCCCAGTCATTCGACTGGAGGTTAGGAAGAAAAAGGAGAAACCATAGGATGCAGTGGTGACTAGTTTAAACAAAAAAATCTACCTGACTTAATAGCCAGGGGGGGCCGTGGACTGGATACACCACAAGAGAAAGTAATTTATCAGGTAAGCATAAATTCTGTTTTCTCTTGTAAGGTGTATCCAGTCCACGGATTCATCCTTTACTTGTGGGATACCAATACCAAAGCTTTAGGACACGGATGAAGGGAGGGAACAAGACAGGTACCTTAAACGGAAGGCACCACTGCTTGTAAAACCTTTCTCCCAAAAATAGCCTCCGAAGAAGCAAAAGTATCAAATTTGTAAAATTTGGAAAAAGTATGCAGCGAAGACCAAGTCGCTGTCTTACAAATCTGTTCAACAGAAGCCTCATTTTTAAAAGCCCATGTGGAAGCCACTACTCTGGTAGAATGAGCAGTAATTGTTTCAGGAGGCTGCTGGCCAGCAGTCTCATAGGCCAGACGGATGATGCTTTTCAGCCAAAAGGAAAGAGAGGTAGCAGTCGCCTTCTGACCTCTCCTCTTACCAGAATAGATGACAAACAATGAAGTTGTTTGTCTGAAATCCTTAGTTGCTTGTAAATAGAACTTTAAAGCACGAACCACATCAAGATTGTGTAACAGACGTTCCTTCTTCGAAGAAGGATTAGGACACAGAGAAGGAACAACAATTTCCTGATTAATATTCTTATTAGACACAACCTTAGGAAGAAAACCGGGTTTGGTACGCAAAACTACCTTATCTGCGTGGAACACCAAATAAGGTGAGTCACACTGCAAAGCAGATAACTCTGAAACTCTTCGAGCAGAAGAGATAGCTACCAAAAACAAAACTTTCCAAGATACAAGATTAATATCTATTGAATGTAAAGGTTCAAACGGAACCCCACGCAGAACTGAAAGAACTAAATTCAGACTCCATGGCGGAGCCACAGGTCTATAAACAGGCTCCCTAGTAACGATATCCGCAATCCTCTTAGAGACCGGGAACACATCAGTGTAAACAGGAACTTCTTGGTACTTGTCCATTTTACACAATTTCTCTGGAACCACCATAGGGTCGCAGTCATCCAGAGTAACTAATACCTCCCTGAGCAATAAGCGGAGGTGTTCTATTTTAAATTTAAAAGCCAACGTATCTGAATCTGTCTGAGGAGAAACATTTCCTGAATCGGAAATTTCTCCCTCAGACAGCACATCCCTCGCCCCCACTTCAGAGTGTTGTGAGGTTATATCGGATACGGCTACTAAAGCGTCAGAATGCTCATAATCTGTTCTTAAAAACATAATTTATGCTTACCTGATAAATTTATTTCTCTTGTAGTGTAGTCAGTCCACGGGTCATCCATTACTTATGGAATATATCTCTTCCTAACAGGAAGCTGCAAGAGGATCACCCAAGCAGAGCTGCTATATAGCTCCTCCCCTCACATGTCATATTCAGTCATTCGACCAAAACCAGACGAGAAAGGAGAAACCATAGGGTGCAGTGGTGACTGGAGTTTAATTAAAATTTAGATCTGCCTTAAAGACAGGGCGGGCCGTGGACTGACTACACTACAAGAGAAATAAATTTATCAGGTAAGCATAAATTATGTTTTCTCTTGTTAAGTGTAGTCAGTCCACGGGTCATCCATTACTTATGGAATACCAATACCAAAGCTAAAGTACACGGATGAAGGGAGGGACAAGGCAGGAACCTTAAACAGAAGGAACCACTGCCTGAAGCACCCTTCTCCCAAAAATAGCCTCCGAAGAAGCAAAAGTGTCAAATTTGTAAAATTTTGAAAAAGTGTGAAGTGAAGACCAAGTTGCAGCCTTGCAAATCTGTTCAACAGAGGCCTCATTTTTAAAGGCCCAGGTGGAAGCCACAGCTCTAGTAGAATGAGCTGTAATCCTTTCAGGAGGCTGCTGTCCAGCAGTCTCATAGGCTAAACATATTATGCTACGAAGCCAAAAAGAGAGAGAGGTAGCCTAAGCCTTTTGACCTCTTCTCTGTCCAGAGTAAACGACAAACAGGGAAGAAGTTTGACAAAAATCTTTAGTTGCCTGCAAATAGAACTTCAGGGCACGGACTACGTCCAGATTATGCAAAAGTCGTTCCTTCTTTGAAGAAGGGTTAGGACACAGTGATGGAACAACAATCTCTTGATTGATATTCCTGTTAGTAACTACCTTAGGTAAGAACCCAGGTTTAGTACGCAGAACTACCTTGTCTGAATGAAAAATCAGATAAGGAGAATCACAATGTAAGGCAGATAACTCAGAGACTCTTCGAGCCGAGGAAATAGCCATCAAAAACAGAACCTTCCTGGATCACAGCTTGATATCAATGGAATGAAGGGGTTCAAATGGAACGCCTTGAAGAACGTTAAGAACTAAGTTTAAGCTCCACGGCGGAGCAACAGTCTTAAACACAGGCTTAATCCTAGCTAAAGCCTGACAAAAAGCCTGAACGTCTGGAACTTCTGCCAGACGTTTGTGTAGAAGAATAGACAGAGCAGAAATCTGTCCCTTTAACGAACTAGCAGATAAGCCCTTTTCTAAACCCTCTTGTAGAAAAGACAATATCCTAGGAATCCTAACCTTACTCCATGAGTAACTCTTGGATTCGCACCAATATAAATATTTACGCCATATCTTATGGTAAATTCTTCTGGTAACAGGCTTCCTAGCCTGTATTAAGGTATCAATAACCGACTCAGAGAAGCCACGCTTTGATAGAATCAAGCGTTCAATCTCCATGCAGTCAGCCTCAGAGAAATTAGATTTGGATGGTTGAAAGGACCCTGAATTAGAAGGTCCTGTCTCAGAGGCAGAGACCACGGTGGGCAGGACGACATGTCCACTAGGTCTGCATACCAGGTCCTGTGTGGCCACGCAGGCGCTATCAGAATCACCGAAGTTCCCTCCTGTTTGATCTTGGCAATCAAACGAGGAAGCATCGGAAATGGTGGAAACACATAAGCCATGTTGAAGACCCAAGGGGCTGTCAGAGCATCTATCAGCACCGCTACCGGGTCCCTGGACCTGGATCCGTAACAAGGAAGCTTGGCGTTCTGGCGAGACGCCATGAGATCCAGATCTGGTTTGCCCCAACGATGAATCAGTTGAGCAAAGACCTCCGGATGAAGTTCCCACTCCCCCGGATGAAAAGTCTGGCGACTTAGAAAATCCGCCTCCCAGTTCTCCACGCCTGGGATGTAAATCGCTGACAGGTGGCAAGAGTGAGACTCTGCCCAGCGAATTATCTTTGAGACTTCCAACATCGCTAGGGAACTTCTGGTTCCCCCTTGATGGTTGATGTAAGCCACAGTCGTGATGTTATCCGACTGAAATCTGATGAACCTCAGAGTTGCTAACTGAGGCCAAGCTAGGAGAGCATTGAATATTGCTCTTAATTCCAGAATATTTATTGGGAGGAGTTTCTCCTCCTGAGTCCATAGTCCCTGAGCCTTCAGGGAGTTCCAGACTGCGCCCCAGCCTAGAAGGCTGGCGTCTGTTGTTACAATCATCCAATCTGGCCTGCGAAAGGTCATCCCCTTGGACAGATGTGGCCGAGAAAGCCACCATAGAAGAGAATCTCTGGTCTCTTGATCCAGATTTAGCAGGGGGGACAAATCTGAGTAATCCCCATTCCACTGACTTAGCATGCACAATTGCAGCGGTCTGAGATGCAGGTGCGCAAATGGTACTATGTCCATTGCCGCTACCATTAAGCCGATTACTTCCATGCACTGAGCTACTGACGGGTGTGGAATGGAATGAAGGACACAGCAAGCATTTAGAAGTTTTGATAACCTGGTCTCCGTCAGGTAAATTTTCATCTCTACAGAATCTATAAGAGTCCCTAGAAAGGGAACCCTTGTAAGTGGTAATAGAGAACTCTTTTCCACGTTCACCTTCCACCCATGCGACCTCAGAAATGCCAGAACTATCTCTGTATGAGACTTGGCAGTTTGAAAACTTGACGCTTGTATCAGAATGTCGTCTAGGTACGGAGTCACCGCTATGCCTCGCGGTCTTAGTACCGCCAGAAGTGAGCCCAGAACTTTTGTAAAGATTCTTGGAGCCGTAGCTAATCCGAAGGGAAGAGCTACAAACTGGTAATGCCTGTCTAGGAAAGCAAATCTTAGGTACCGATAATGATCCTTGTGAATCGGTATGTGAAGGTAGGCATCCTTTAAGTCCACTGTGGTCATGTACTGACCCTCTTGGATCATGGGTAGGATGGTTCGAATAGTTTCCATTTTGAATGATGGAACTCTTAGGAATTTGTTTAGGATTTTTAAGTCCAAGATTGGTCTGAAGGTTCCCTCTTTCTTGGGAACCACAAATAGATTTGAATAGAATCCTTGCCCGTGTTCCGTCCGCGGAACTGGGTGGATCACCCCCATTAGTAAGAGGTCTTGTACACAGCGTAGAAACGCCTCTTTCTTTATTTGGTTTGCTGATAACCTTGAAAGATGAAATCTCCCTCGTGGAGAAGTTTTGAAGTCCAGGAGATATCCCTGAGATATGATCTCCAACGCCCAGGGATCCTGGACATCTCTTGCCCAAGCCTGGGCGAAGAGAGAAAGTCTGCCCCCCACTAGATCCGTTTCCGGATAGGGGGCCCTCTCTTCATGCTGTCTTAGGGGCAGCAGCAGGTTTCTTGGCCTGCTTGCCCTTGTTCCAGGACTGGTTAACTTTCCAGCCCTGTCTGTAACGAGCAACAGCTCCTTCCTGTTTTGGAGCGGAGGAAGTTGATGCTGCTCCTGCCTTGAAGTTACGAAAGGCACGAAAATTAGACTGTTTGGCCTTTGATTTGGCCCTGTCCTGAGGTAGAGCATGGCCCTTACCTCCCGTAATGTCAGCTATAATTTCTTTCAAGCCGGGCCCGAATAAGGTCTGCCCTTTGAAAGGAATATTAAGCAATTTAGATTTAGAAGTCACGTCAGCTGACCAGGATTTAAGCTATAGCGCTCTGCGCGCTTGGATGGCGAATCCGGAGTTCTTAGCCGTAAGTTTGGTTAAATGTACGACGGCATCAGAAACAAATGCGTTAGCTAGCTTAAGTGCTTTAAGCTTGTTCATAATTTCATCCAATGGAGCTGTGCGAATGGCCTCTTCCAGAGACTCAAACCAGAATGCCGCCGCAGCAGTGACAGGCGCAATGCATGCAAGGGGCTGTAAGATAAAACCTTGTTGAACAAACATTTTCTTAAGGTAACCCTCTAATTTCTTATCCATTGGATCTGAAAAAGCACAACTATCCTCCACCGGGATAGTGGTACGCTTAGCTAAAGTAGAAACTGCTCCCTCCACCTTAGGGACCGTCTGCCATAAGTCTCGTGTGGTGGCGTCTATAGGAAACATTTTCCTAAATATGGGAGGAGGGGAAAAAGGCACACCGGGTCTATCCCACTCCTTGCTAATAATCTCTGTAAGCCTTTTAGGTATAGGAAACACGTCAGTACACACCGGTACCGCATAGTATCTATCCAACCTACATAATTTTTCTGGAATTGCAACCGTGTTACAATCATTCAGAGCCGCTAATACCTCCCCTAGCAATATGCGGAGGTTCTCAAGCTTAAATTTAAAATTAGAAATCTCTGAATCCAGTCTCCCTGGATCAGATCCGTCACCCACAGAATGAAGCTCTCCGTCTTCATGTTCTGCAAACACTGACGCAGTATCTGACATGGCTCTCACCTCATCCGCGCGCTCTGTCCTTAACCCAGAGCTATCGCGCTTGCCTCTTAATTCTGGCAATTTAGATAATACTTCTGTCATAACAGTAGCCATGTCTTGCAAAGTGATTTGTAAGGGCCTCCCTGATGTACTTGGCGCCACAAAATCGCGCACCTCCTGAGCGGGAGGCGAAGGTACTGACACGTGAGGAGAGTTAGTCGGCATAACTTCCCCCTCGTTGTCTGGTGATAATTTCTTTACATGTAAAGATTGACTTTTATTTAAAGTAACATCAATGCAATTAGTACACAAATTTCTATTGGGCTCCACATTGGCCTTTAAACATAGTGAACAAAGAGATTCATCTGAGTCAGACATGTTTAAACAGACTAGCAATGAGACTAGCAAGCTTGGAAATACTTTTCTAAATAAATTTACAAGCAATATAAAAAACGCTACTGTGCCTTTAAGAAGCACAAAAAGCTGTCACAGTTGAAATAACAATGAACCAAAATAGTTATAGCAACCAATTTTTCACAGTAAATGTATTAAGTTAGCAAAGGATTGCACCCACCAGCAAATGGATGATTAACCCCTTAATACCCAAAAACGGATAACAATTTAATAATTAACGTTTTTAACACAGTCAAAACACACTGTCACAGGTCTGCTGTGACTGATTACCTCCCTCAAAATGAATTTTGAAGACCCCTGAGCTCTCCAGAGACGATCTGGATCATGGAGGATGAAGTAGACAGATTGTGACTGAATTTTTTACTGCGCAAAAAAGCGCTAAAATAGGCCCCTCCCACTCATATTACAACAGTGGGGAAGCTCAGATAACTGTTGCAGAAAACAAAGATGGCCATGTGGTAAAAATCATGCCCCAATAAGTTTTATCACCAAGTACCTCACAAAAAAACGATTAACATGCCATTAAACGTTTTGAACATACATTTTAAAAGTTATGAAGTGTTATTAATAAGCCTGCTACCAGTCGCTTTTACTGCAGTTAAGGCTCATACATTATTTCAGTATTAAAAGTATTTTCAGAGTCAATTCCATTCCTTAGAAAAATACATTCAGTGTACACACACTCATCAGCCTAATACCAGTCGCTATCACTGCATTTAAGGCTGAACTTACTTTACATTGGTATCAGCAGTATTTTCTCAGTCAATTCCATTCCTCAGAAAAATAATTTACTGCACATACCCTGCATGCTATTCCCCTTTTCTGAAGTTACCTCACTCCTCAGATGAGAACAGCCAGTGGATCTTAGTTACGTCTGCTAAGATCATAGAAAACGCAGGCAGATTCTTCTTCTAATGCTGCCTGAGAACAAACAGCACACTCCGGTGCCATTTAAAATAACAAACTTTTGATTGAAGAAATAAACTAAGTTAAAAAACACCACAGACCTCTCACAGCGACCTATCTTTAGTTAGGCTGCAAGAGAATGACTGAATATGACATGTGAGGGGAGGAGCTATATAGCAGCTCTGCTTGGGTGATCCTCTTGCAGCTTCCTGTTAGGAAGAGATATATTCCATAAGTAATGGATGACCCGTGGACTGACTACACTTAACAAGAGAAACAGAGCTATCACGCTTTGCAGGTAACACGGGCAGTTTAGATAAGAACCCTGAGAGGGTATTATCCATAACTGCCGCCAAGTCTTGCAAGGTAAAAGAGTTAGACGCACTAGAGGTGCTAGGCGTCGCTTGAGCGGGCGTAACTGGTTGTGACACTTGGGGAGAGGTTGACGGGCTAACCTTGTTACCTTCTGTCTGAGAATCATCTTGGGCCACATTTTTAAGTGCAACAATATGTTCTTTAAAGTGTATAGACATATCAGTACAAGTGGGACACATTCTGAGAGGGGGTTCCACCATGGCTTCTAAACACATTGAACAAGGACTTTCCTTAGTGTCAGACATGTTTAACAGACTAGTAGTAATATAAACAGGCTTGGAAATCACTTTAAACAAGTAAAAACACACTTTGAAAAAAACGGTACTGTGCCTTTAAGAAATAAAAAAAGCACACAATCTTGCAAAAACAGTGAAAAAATGCAGCAAACTTTTCGAATTTTTTACAGTATGTACCTAAAGCATTAGTAAGATTGCACCACTAGCAATATAAACGATTAACCCCTTAATGCCAAAACCAGATCGACAGTAGTAAAAAAAAACGGTTAAAGAAACTTCAGCACCTTGCCACAGCTCTGCTGTGGCCCTATCTGCACCCTTAGGACCAGATTTGTGGGGAAAAAGCTTCTTATAGGCCCTCAAACTGCAGCAGGACCCTCCATGTGAAACAGCCTGAACTTCTAGTCAAAATAACTGCGCATCTGAGGCGTGAAATTAGGCCCCTCCCACCTCACTCCGGTGCTTGTGAGGCCTAAAGAAACACTCCCAAGTGTTTTAGTAATAGCCATGTGGGTAATAACCCCTGAAAGAAACCCAAAGGAACCTTCAAAGTGTCTCAAAAAATGAAATTTTTCAATAAAAACTGTTTGCCATTAAGTAGTGTCAACCAGCATAAACTAGCCCTGTTATGTAAGCTTGCAATTCCATACTTAGTCTCTGAATACAGCTTACCCTTCCCTCATGGGAATATTATCAGTCTCTTCTAGCATTAACACAGTCTTGTCTAGAAATAAATGACTGAACATACCTTATTGCAGCCTAACCTGCAAACTGTTCCCCCCAACTGACGTTTTCTTGCACTCCTCAGTCCTATGTGGGAACAGCAGTGGATTTTAGTTACAACATGCTAAAATCATCTTCCTCCCTTGCAGAACTCTTCATTCCTTTCTGCTAGAGAGTAAATAGTACACACCGGTACCATTTAAACTAACAAACTTTTGCTTGTAGGAAATAAAAACTACATTTCTAACACCACATTCACTTTACCCTTCCGATTGCTTAGAGCTGGCAAAGAGAATGACTGGGGGGTGGAGCTAGAGGGGGAGCTAGAGGGGGAGCTCTGCTGTGTGCTCTCTGCCACTTCCTGTTGGGAAGGAGAATATCCCACAAGTAAAGGATGAATCCGTGGACTGGATACACCTTACAAGAGAAACACAGCTTACAGAAAAAAGTTCTAAATCAGAAAACTGAACGCACTGTACAGTAGCGACTCCCCACCTCCCGGAGTAACAATGTTTGAGCAAATGCGCTGACCAATCTGTGCTCCGTTTTTCCAGCTTCCCTAATGTGCCGATCAAAGCCGAGAGGAAACATTGCGCTCCATGATAGGAAATGAGCATGGCGCTCCAACACGGTCCTGCAGTGGGAAATTCTGTTAACCATAACAACTGCAAGACCAGTATCACATTATTCCCCTGCTGTCCAGATAAACTAAAATGAGAAGCACTGCGGCAGTATCAAAAGGACAGCTGGGATCTTGCAGAAGGACCACTTTGGTGCTAGATAGGCAATCCTCTGAGCGATAAACTGCAAGTTTCCAATATAGATAGCCTTGTACCTAAGAGTAAATGAAAGAAATTTGGCGCTATGTCAGTAAAACAATACGGGTTCCAAAACCTCTGGAGGGCCAAGTTTGAGGAAGTCTGCCTTAAAGGAAAAAGAAACCCTTGAGTTCTCCTCCTTCTAATAAAGTTACTAAACCTTGTAGAGTGGTCCATTTAAAAGAGGCAAAAAGCGCCCTATTACTTGTCTTGCATGCAATCTCACCTCTTAAGCAAGGCTGCCTCGGAGTTACACTTGACTCAAATCTATCCGTCCCCCACATCCAATCGCTTTCTTCAACCTGCAGCAACCACCTATGCAATATTTCCAAGATTCATCCTTTTTTGAGCGCTAACACCACAAAGCAAATAATCCACTCCCTTGTATTTTCCCCAATTTGACTACTGCAATAACCTACTTACTGGCCTTCCTCTTTCCTGTCTCTCCTCCTTCAATCCATGCTAAATGCCTCTGCAGGGCTAATCTACCTTTCCCGTTCCTCTGCATCTGCTGCACCTCTCTGCAAGTCTCTTCATTGGCTCCCCATTCACAGCAGAGTTAAATTCAAAATCCTCACCCTTCCATTCAAAGCTCTCACCAAAGCTGCTCCCTACTACCTACCCTCTAATCAATAATTATACTCCAGCCCACCCACTAAGATTCAACAATGGCCTGCTCCTTGCATCTCTGACTATCACCTCTTCACATGCTAGACTGCAGGACTTCTGTCGTGCAGCACCTACCCTCTGGAACACTCTCCCTTGTGCTGTCAGGCTTTGCGCTAATCTTTATTCCTTTAAATGCTCTCTGAAGACTTTTTTGTTCAGAGAAGGCTACCACCCAACTCCGTAATAAATTAATTAATTTCAATTACCTAACATTTCTCTCATATAACTCTGCATTAACATCTTTCTCAATCTTGCAGTCCTCACCACCTGTTTCTCAACCTCCCACCCTTCTAGATTGTAAGTTCCCATAGGAATAGGGCCCAAATTTCCTCCTGTATGTGTTTGTAAAATTTTGTCTGGTCTCTTACTAGTTTGATGATATTGTTTCATTTACATGCATTGTATCCATGGAGAGCGCTGCAGAATATGTTGGCGCTTCATAAATAAAGTATAATATTATACAATAATATATATATATATATATATAATAATATATATGCCCCATTTTGCAGTCATAACTTTAGCCCCCTTGAGTGAGGGACCCCATAAGCTGCTGGCAATCTAATTGTTCACCCTGACTTCATTAGGCAACAAGCTATTAGAGAGTCCCTTATGTCAAGCAGATTGCCTCTTTCCAAGTTTTAGAATAGAGTTGTAGAAAACCTCCTCTATATATAATCGGTTAAAGAGCAGACTGCAGGCAATCTAGTCACCTTCCCTATATTTTTAGGCAACAAGCCATTAGAGAAGGAGGAAATTAAATTCAGGACTAACCCAGCTTCTTAATTTTCTCACGCAGGAGTTCTGTAACACACAAAAGATAAATCAGTGTAACTAACAGTTTGCCTAAAAGGGAGGATAGCAGAAATTACTGAAAGAGGCATAGAAACTTTGCTGAGCCATCCAGTAACTAATATGCACCAAAACTTTAATATGAGGATTACATGGCTTTTAACAACTCCACTGCCCTCTCTTGCAGGAAACAATACATTGAGGACAATAAAATTAGAATCTTCAGCAGAACACCTCTCTCTGCCTACCTCCCTTAAACGAAGACAAGAACTACTGGGAGGGAAGGGGAAGAGGGAGGGATAATCAATGCTTTGTTTGGGGTGTCTGCCTCCGCCTGGTGGCTTGGTGAAGTATTTCCCATAGGTTATGAATGGATTTCATGGACTCTCACTGCCATTAGAAAGAAATGTGGCTTAATTGCACTGGGTCTTGGGGGTGAAATGTTTGAAGGACTCTAATGTATACTAATAACAAAAAGGTGACAAAAGTATCAAAGGAAGATTTCACTGTAAAACCAGAACCAAATAAGACGTGATATGTATAGCTGTGACAAATATATAGCAGGATAAATGGCTCACAAACGCCAATTAAAGATTGATAGAACCAAGAGATCAAGCACTCATGCCACCCAACTTACACAAACACTAAAGTAAGCAGCTTTTATACACTTCTGCCAAAAGGACGTATCCTCTTAAAGGGACATGAAACCCAATTTTTTTTCTTTCATGATTTAGAAAGAGCATACAATTATAAACAACTTTCTAATTTACTTCTATTATCTATTTTGCTTCATTCTCTTGATATTCTTTGCTGAAAAGCATATCTAGATATGCTTAGTAGCTGCTGATTGGTAGCTGCACATAGATGTCTCCTGTGATTGGTTCACTGTATGCATTGCTATTTCTTCATTAAAGTATATCTAAAGAATAAAGCAAATTAGGTAATAGAAGTAAATTGGAATGTTGTTTAAAATTATATTCTCTACCTTAATCATGAAAGAAAATGTTTGGGTATAGTGTCCCTTTAACTCTCAAACTAGATAAAAGCCAAAAAGAGCTACACTAAAAATATGTTTTTGATCTATTCAACAATACATCTATAAATACAAAGAGCAATTTAATACCATTTCAATTTATTTATGAACAAATGTTAATGTGCTGAATAAACCTACTTTTTCTCAGAGTTGAGGTTTTTCCTTGTAAAAACCAGTATTACCTATACACATCTCTCTCACCATCTTTCTTCTCCTTGCAGCTGGCGATGTCTCACCTAACCCAGGTCCACTCTCTGCTTCCCTCAGTTCACTAACCCGAATGACACCTCATAAACCTTGCCCATGTAACCCTCTCAACCTCATTTAACTGCACTTCTTTTAGTACAACACAATTCTCGTGTGCCCTTTGGAATGCACGCTCTGTATGCAATAAGATTACATCTATTCACAACATTAATTTCATGTTCACTTAACCTGTTAGCCCTCACTGAAACTTGGCTTTCCTCTTACACAACTGCTGTACCCTCTCGGTACTATGGCGGCCTGCACTTTAGTCACACTCCCAGGCCAGGAGACAAACAAGGAGGGGGAGTGGGAATTCTCCTGCCTCCATACAGTACATTCCACTGCATTCCATCACCACCATCTCTTACTTTATCATCTCTTGAAGTTCACGCTATCCGCCTCTTCTCCTCTGTAGCTCTTTGTGTTGCCGTTATCTATCGGCCCCATGGCCAAGCATCACAATTTGTGGACCACTTTGAAGCCTGGTTTCCAAACTTTCTATCTTGTAATGTCCCTTCTCTCATCTTAGGTGACCTAAACATACCTGTTGACAATCCTAACATGCCTACTGCCTCTAAACTTCTATCCCTTACCATCTCTTTGGGCCTACCCCAGTGGACAACATCTCCAACCCACTGTGAAGGCAACTCCATAGACCTGGTCTTCACTAATCTCTGTGCCGTTTCCAACTTCTCTAACCTCCCTTTTCTCTGACCACCATCTATTAGCTTTCTATCTTACTCCACCTGCTTCATCTTTGCAAGCCATTAAAAAATAATACCTTACAGGAATTTAAATTACTTTGATCTCACAGACTTTTCCACTCAACTGAATCTTCTGCTCTCTGACATTTCACCCCTCTCTTGCCCAAACTTTGTGGCCTCATAATTCAGCAGTAAAATCAACCCTTGACAAAGCTGCACACCCCACTGTTCACGGTAAATCACTGGACAACAACCATGGCAAACAAAACAGACCCGATATCTTCAGCGATGTTCTCGGGCTGCTGAACGGCAGTGGAGGAAATCACATACCCGTCCTGATTTCCTACATTATAAATTCATTCTTAAGTCACACAACTGTGCCCTCAGCCTGGCCAAACAAGTCTATTTCTCCTCACTTGTGATAACTCGCACATCTAAACCCAGAAAGTTGTTGTTTCAGAATAACAACCTTTTTTCCAGTCATGTGACTGCTATTGAAAAGCATTGAGAAGCAGTGCATTTATTAAAATAGCCAGTAGGTGGCGCTGTCCGCTTGTGTTGCAGCAAAGCCAAGCAAGCTGAAATTAATCAGTTTAACCAGACCTGAGCTATCGAGCAGATTTCAAAGGAACAAGATCTTCCTGTCTATAAATCAGTCCAGATTGGAATGCATATAGAACTGTTTGCAGAAAAATGCAAGTGAAGTCTGTGTTGTGTGATTATTTTATTAGGTTTATAATGCTGTTTAGCATTTAAAGTCTTCATTTCAAAGCTTTAAAAATAATGTATTAGGTGTTACTTATGAGTGCAATTTTGAGAGGGGCCTGAAACCTATCTCCCTCACTTCCTATTGACTTACATTATAAACTGGGTTTCAATTTACAACGGTTTCGATTTACAAACATTCCTTCTGGAACCTAACCCAGGCGTAAACTGAGGGCTACCTGTATTGTGTATTTTGACTTGAATTTCTCCTAAAGTACCTTGTCAGAAAAATAACAAAATTTATGCTTACCTGATAAATTTATTTCTCTTGTGGTGTATCCAGTCCACGGATTCATCCATTACTTGTGGGATATTCTCCTTCCCAACAGGAAGCTGCAAGAGGATCACCCACAGCAGAGCTGTCTATATAGCTCCTCCCCTAACTGCCACCTCCCAGTCATTCGAAAGAAGACAAGCAAGAGAAAGGAGAAACTATAGGGTGCAGTGGTGACTGTAGTTTAAAAATAAAAAACACCTGCCTTAAAATGACAGGGTGGGCCGTGGACTGGATAGAGAAATAAATTTATCAGGTAAGCATAAATTTTGTTTTCTCTTGTAAGGTGTATCCAGTCCACGGATTCATCCATTACTTGTGGGATACCAATACCAAAGCTATAGGACACGGATGAAGGGAGGGACAAGGCAGGCGCTTAAACGGAAGGCACCACTGCCTGTAAGACCTTTCTCCCAAAAATAGCCTCAGAAGAAGCAAAAGTATAAAATTTGTAGAATTTAGAAAAAGTATGAAGCGAAGACCAAGTCGCCGCCTAACAAAACTGTTCAACAGAAGCCTCATTTTTAAAAGCCCATGTGGAAGCCACCGCTCTAGTGGAATGAGCTGTAATTCTTTCAGGAGGCTGCTGGCCAGCAGTCTCATAAGCAAAGCGGATTATACTTCTTAACCAAAAAGAAAGAGAAGTTGCTGAAGCCTTTTGGCCTTTCCTCTGTCCAGAGTAGACAACAAACAAAGCAGATGTTTGACGAAAATCTTTAGTAGCTTGTAAATAAAACTTTAAAGCACGAACCACGTCAAGATTGTGTAATAGACGTTCCTTCTTTGAAGAAGGATTAGGACACAGTGACGGAACAACAATCTCCTGATTGATATTCTTATTAGATACCACCTTAGGAAGAAACCCAGGTTTGGTACGCAAAACTACCTTATCTGCATGGAAGATCAGATAAGGGGAATCACACTGCAAGGCAGATAACTCTGAAACTCTTCGAGCCGAAGAGATAGCTACCAAAAACAGAACGTTCCAAGATAAAAGCTTGATATCTATGGAATGCAGAGGTTCAAACGGAACCCCTTGAAGAACTTTAAGAACTAAATTTAAACTCCATGGCGGAGCAACAGGTTTAAACACAGGCTTGATTCTAACTAAAGCCTGACAAAACGCCTGAACGTCTGGAACATCCGCCAGACGCTTGTGCAAGAGAATAGACAGAGCAGAAATCTGTCCCTTTAAGGAACTAGCTGACAATCCCTTCTCCAATCCTTCTTGGAGAAAAGATAATATCCTGGGAATCCTGACTTTACTCCATGAGTAACCCTTGGATTCACACTAATGAAGATATTTACAACATATCTTATGATAGATTTTCCTGGTGACAGGCTTTCGAGCCTGAATTAAGGTATCAATGACCGACTCGGAAAAACCACGCTTTGATAAAATAAAGCGTTCAATCTCCAAGCAGTCAGACGCAGAGAAATTATATTTGGATGTTTAAAGGGACCTTGAAGTAGAAGGTCCTGCCTCAGCGGCAGAGTCCATGGTGGAAAGGATGACATGTCCACCAGATCTGCATACCAAGTCCTCTGTGGCCACGCAGGAGCTATCAAAATCACAGAAGCTCTCTCCTGCTTGATCTTGGCAATCAGGCGAAGGAGCAGAGGAAATGGTGGAAACACATAAGCCAGGCTGAAGGACCAGGGCGCTGCTAGAGCATCTATCAGCGCTGCCTGGGGATCCCTTGACCTGGACCCGTAACAAGGAAGTTTGGCGTTCTGACGAGACGCCATGAGATCCAGTTCTGGTTTGCCCCATAGTTGAATCAGCTGGGCAAATACCTCCGGATGGAGCTTCCACTCCCCCGGATGAAAAGTCTGCCGACTTAGAAAATCCGCCTCACAGTTCTCTACTCCTGGGATATGGATGGCTGAGAGATGGCAAGAGTGAACCTCTGCCCATAGAATTATCTTTGAAACCTCCAACATTGCCAGGGGGCTCCTTGTTCCCCCCTGATGGTTGATATAGGCTACAGTCGTGATGTTGTCCGACTGAAATCTGATGAACCTGACCGCAGCTAGCTGAGGCCAAGCCTGAAGAGCATTGATTGAAGATAAACTACATTAATTCACCACATCTCTCTAGCTACTTCCCTTGTCGAGAGCTGCAAGAGAATGACTGGGAGGTGGCAGTTAGGGGAGGAGCTATATAGACAGCTCTGCTGTGGGTGATCCTCTTGCAGCTTCCTGTTGGGAAGGAGAATATCTCACAAGTAATGGATGAATCCGTGGACTGGATACACCTTACAAGAGAAATATATTTATTTATAGGTAGCCTTAAGGAGCAGTGCTTAAGCATAAAAGTAACTGCTACAAAGCAGGCATAAAACACTGGTGTGTGAATTATGTCAGAAAGGTATGCTTCTCTGCACTGATTTTGATTAATAAGTCGCAATGTAATGCTGTTAGCAGAAAAATAAAAAAAACATAATTTATGCTTACCTGATAAATTTATTTCTCTTGTAGTGTATCCAGTCCACGGATCATCCATTACTTGTGGGATATTCTCCTTCCCAACAGGAAGTTGCAAGAGGATCACCCACAGCAGAGCTGCTATATAGCTCCTCCCCTCACTGCCATATCCAGTCATTCGAAAACAAGCCGAGAAAGGAGAAACCATAGGGTGCAGTGGTGACTGTAGTTTAATTAAAATTTAGACCTGCCTGAAAAGGACAGGGAGGGCCGTGGACTGGATACACTACAAGAGAAATAAATTTATGAGGTAAGCATAAATTATGTTTTCTCTTGTTAAGTGTATCCAGTCCACGGATCATCCATTACTTGTGGGATACCAATACCAAAGCTAAAGTACACGGATGATGGGAGGGACAAGGCAGGAACTTAAACGGAAGGAACCACTGCCTGTAGAACCTTTCTCCCAAAAACAGCCTCCGAAGAAGCAAAAGTATCAAATTTGGAAAATTTGGAAAAAGTATGAAGGGAAGACCAAGTTGCAGCCTTGCAAATCTGTTCAACAGAGGCCTCATTTTTAAAGGCCCAGGTGGAAGCCACAGCTCTAGTAGAATGAGCTGTAATCCTTTCAGGAGGCTGCTGTCCAGCAGTCTCATAGGCTAAACGGATTATACTCCGAAGCCAAAAAGAAAGAGGTTTCCGAGGCCTTCTGACCTCTCCTCTGTCCAGAGTAAACAACAAACAGGTTAGATGTTTGGCGAAAATCTTTAGTAGCCTGTAAGTAAAACTTCAAGGCACGGACTACGTCTAGATTATGCAAAAGACGTTCCTTCTTTGAAGAAGGATTAGGACATAATGATGGAACAACAATCTGAATGAAAGATCAGATAAGGAGAATCACAATGTAAGGCAGATAACTCCGAGACTCATCGAGCCGAGGAAATAGCCATCAGAAAAAGAACTTTCCATGAAAGAAGTTTGATATCAATAGAATGAAGGGGTTCAAACGGAACCCCTTGAAGAACTTTAAGAACCAAGTTTAAGCTCCATGGAGGAGCAAAAGGTTTAAACACAGGCTTAATTCTAACTAAAGCCTGACAAAATGCCTGAATGTCTGGAACTTCTGCCAGACGCTTGTGTAAAAGAATAGACAGAGCAGAAATCTGTCCCTTTAAAGAACTAGCTGATAATCCTTTGTCCAAACCCTCTTGGAGGAAGGACAATATCCTAGGAAGCCTAACCCTACTCCATGAGTAATTCTTGGATTCACACCAATGAAGATATTTACGCCATATCTTGTGGTAAATTTTCCTGGTGACAGGCTTTCGTGCCTGTATTAAGGTATCAATTACTGACTCGGAGAAGCCACGCTTTGATAGGATCAAGCGTTCAATCTCCATGCAGTCAGTCTCAGAGAAAGTAGATTCGGATGATTGAAAGGACCTTGTATTAGAAGGTCTTGTCTCAGAGGCAGAGTCCATGGTGGAAAGGATGACATGTCCACTAGGTCTGCATACCAGGTCCTGCGTGGCCACGCAGGCGCTATCAATATCACTGATGCTCTTTCCTGTTTGATTTTGGCAATCAGACAAGGGAGCAGAGGAAACGGTGGAAACACATAAGCCAGGTTGAAGAACCAAGGCGTTGCTAGAGCATCTATCAGTGCCGCTTCTGGGTCCCTGGACCTGGATCCGTAACAAGGAAGCTTGAAAACACAAGAGAGGCGCCCAAATGTGTGTATCTGTAACTAGCAATGATTTAAAAAAGCAACAGGTCTTAAACACAGACTAGTCACAATTTGAATGAGCACACTTATGTGCTTGTAGTTGCAGGCTGGCTATCAGAGCTACCCAGCTGGCTCCCTCCGGTCGCCGCTCACTCTCAGTCTGCAAATACAAAAGCGCCCAAATGTGTGTATCTGTGATAGCAAATTAAATCAGCACCAAACTTTTCACACAGGGTACTCACAATTTGTAAGAGCACACCTATGTGCTTGTAGACACTGGCTGGCTATCAGAGCTAACCAGCTGGCTCCCTCCGGTCTCAGAACTCCTCCAATGCAGGTGTATGGTAATGCTGGGCTCACCAAATAAGTGTCAAAGCCAAAAAATTAAATCAAAGTCTTTTATTCTTATGACAATAATGGCTGTGATACAATAGTTTGTATAGGTGAGAATATGGAAATATGCTACGCGTTTCTCGGCTCTAACGGCCGTTTCATCAGGCATATTTTACATCAAACTCTCTTCGGCTTTTATAGCCGTTATTACCATACATCCTGCATAAAAGAAACCTCCCTGAAAAGGGTGTGTGGACTCAGTAACCAATCCCCATCTCTTGTGTTCGTACCTTGTACTCTGATTTGCCACTCACACTGGGTGTGTGTGGATCTCAACCCAACTACCTATGTTAATCACTGGGGGATATGCGTAATAGTCTGCACAGCGGACCTGAGCTCAATTGATACGAGCTTTTCTTACATGTAGTGATCTGCAGTTCTATGTTAGATCTATAGATCTTAATATCCTTCATATAGGGAAACTATATCCCGGGTGTTACTACTATATCAATTACTCGTGTATGGCTAAAATATATATTGATAATAATTCATATAAATATATATATATACACTGCTCAAAAAAATAAAGGGAACACTTAAACAACACAATGTAAAACTGTACACAAGAGGGCGCTGTGTGCCTTAACAAATATACAGACTTCTAAAGATCCCCAAATCACAATTGACATATATACATATTTGCTCAAAACATACGATCTCCCCCAAAAAAAGATTTAAATCCAAACTATGATGTAGGTACCCAGAGTCTTATTTGTAAGTCCAAATTGTAGAGTTAGTTTCCAACGTTATGGCTTGTACACCAGACATTCAGGCTGCTCTCTCCCTTCCTCCACTGTGTAGTAGTAGATCTGAAAAGATGAAAACACAAGAGAGGCGCCCAAATGTGTGTATCTGTAACTAGCAATGATTTAAAAAAGCAACAGGTCTTAAACACAGACTACTCACAATTTGAATGAGCACACTTATGTGCTTGTAGTTGCAGGCTGGCTATCAGAGCTACCCAGCTGGCTCCCTCTGGTCGCCGCTCACTCTCAGTCTGCAAATACAAAAGCGCCCAAATGTGTGTATCTGTGATAGCAAATTAAATCAGCACCAAACTTTTCACACAGGGTACTCCACAATTTGTAAGAGCACACCTATGTTCTTGTAGACACTGTCTGGCTATCAGAGCTAACCAGCTGGCTCCCTCCGGTCTCAGAACTCCTCCAATGCAGGTGTATGGTAATGCTGGGCTCAACAAATAAGTGTCAGAGCCAAAAAATAAAATCAAAGTCTTTTATTCTTATGACAATAATGGCTGTGATACAATAGTTTGTATAGGTGAGCATATGGAAATATGCTACGCGTTTCTCGGCTCTAACGGCCGTTTCATCAGGCATATTTTACATCAAACTCTCTTCGGCTTTTATAGCCGTTATTACCATACATCCTGCATAAAAGAAACCTCCCTGAAAAGGGTGTGTGGACTCAGTAACCAATCCCCATCTCTTGTGTTCGTACCTTGTACTCTGATTTGCCACTCACACTGGGTGTGTGTGGATCTCAACCCAACTACCTATGTTAATCACTGGGGGATATGCGTAATAGTCTGCACAGCGGACCTGAGCTCAATTGATACGAGCTTTTCTTACATGTAGTGATCTGCAGTTCTATGTTAGATCTATAGATCTTAATATCCTTCATATAGGGAAACTATATCCCGGGTGTTACTACTATATCAATTACTCGTGTATGGCTAAAATATATATTGATAATAATTCATATAAATATATATATACACTGCTCAAAAAAATAAAGGGAACACTTAAACAACACAATGTATCTCCAAGTCAATCACACTTCTGTGAAATCAAACTGTCCACTTAGGAAGCAACACTGAGTGACAATCAATTTCACATGCTGTTGTGCAAATGGGATAGACAAAAGGTGGAAATTATAGGCAATTAGCAAGACACCCCCAATAAAGGAGTGGTTCTGCAGGTGGTGACCACAGACCACTTCTCAGTTCCTATGCTTTCTGGCTGATGTTATGGTCACTTTTGAATGCTGGTGGTGCTTGCACTCTAGTGGTAGCATGAGACGGAGTCTACAACCCACACAAGTGGCTCAGGTAGTGCAGCTCATCCAGGATGGCACATCAGTGCGAGCTGTGGCAAGAAGGATTGCTGTGTCTGTCAGCGTAGTGTCCAGAGCATGGAGGCGCTACTAGGAGACAGGCCAGTACATCAGGAGACGTGGAGGAGGCCGTAGGAGGGCAACAACCCAGCAGCAGGACCGCTACCTCCGCCTTTGTGCAAGGAGGAACAGGAGGAGCACTGCCAGAGCCCTGCAAAATGACCTCCAGCAGGCCACAAATGTGCATGTGTCTGCTCAAACGGTCAGAAACAGACTCCATGAGGGTGGTATGAGGACCCAACGTCAACAGGTGGGGGTTGTGCTTACAGTCCAACACCGTGCAGGACGTTTGACATTTGCCAGAGAACACCAAGATTGGCAAATTCGCCACTGGCGCCCTGTGCTCTTCACAGATGAAAGCAGGGGCACACTGAGCACATTTGACAGACGTGACAGTCTGGAGACGCCGTGGAGAAAGTTCTGCTGCCTGCAACATCCTCCAGCATGGCCAGTTTGGCAGTGGGTCAGTAATGGTGTGGGGTGGCATTTCTTTGAGGGGCCAGAGGTAGCCTGACTGCCATTAGGTATCAAGATGAGATCCTCAGACCCCTTGTGAGACCATATGCTGGTGCAGTTGGCCCTGGGTTCCTCCTAATGCAAGACAATGCTAGACCTCATGAGGCTGGAGTGTGTCAGCAGTTCCTGCAAGACGAAGGCATTGATGCTATGGACTGGCCCTCCCGTTCCCCAGACCTGAATCCAATTGAGCACATCTGGGACATCATGTCTCGCTCCATCCACCAACTTCACTTTGCACCACAGACTGTCCAGGAGTTGGTGGATGCTTTAGTCCAGGTCTGGGAGGAGATCCCTCAGGAGACCATCCGCCACCTCATCAGGAGCATGCACAGGCGTTGTAGGGAGGTCATACAGGCACGTGGAGGCCACACACACTACTGAGCCTCATTTTGACTTGTTTTAAGGACTTTACATCAAAGTTGGATCTGCCTGTAGTGTGTTTTTCCACTTTAATTTTGAGTGTGACTCCAAATCCAGACCTCCATGGGTTGAAAATTTTGATTTCCATTTTTTAATTTTTGTGTGATTTTGTTGTCAGCACATTCAACTATGTAAAGAACAAAGTATTTAATTAGAATATTTTATTCATTCAGATCTAGGATGTGTTATTTTAGTGTTCCCTTTATTTTTTTGAGCAGTGTATATATATATATATATATATATATATATATATATATATATATATATATATATACACACACATCGCTCCTAACTTATTTGAAAAATTATAAATATAAAACTGTGTGTATAAATAACTAAAATCATTATTTCGGATAAAAAATTGTATATCCATAAAAAATAGCTACACTTGGAGGCTCAAGAACCTATATTGCAATTTATCCTACAAGTTCCAGAGGCATATGAATGTAATATATGTAAATACCCTTGTAAAGTTGCGGTCCCCACTTTACTAGTGTGTATCTTACTATGTGACCCTTTAAGGTCAAACTAAAGGGTTTAATTATTAACATAATGCACCTTACTTTCTAACCGAGCCACTACAGGACCCATAATACTTTTAATGTTTGTTACTGCTGATATTATGCAATGCACTATACCGAGCATACCCAAGGATATACGATATTAGCTGATATTATGCAATGCACTATACAGAGCATACCCAAGGATATACAATATTAGCAGTTATAGCTTGCTTATCTATTTTTATTGTAGCTGTTGTACCTTGCTTGTTCATTCCTATTATACAAATGTATAAAGAATATTCTAAATCATGTGATTGCATAATACCATTATTTCTGTATTGGGACAAAAATTAAACTATTGTGCTTATCAAACTAAATTAGTTAGAATAATTCTAACCAATGAATCATACAATTATTACGTGTTGTTTTGTGTTGAAAGTAATATCCCTTATTTAGTGATAAAAAGTGTGTTCCCCATTTTGTGAATAGTGGTTATAAATATAATATATTAGCTGTTATAGTCTCTAATACTACTACGTGGTGAGCTCAAATATACTTGAAATTACTTCATCTATGTGAGTCCATATTCTTCCTAATTCAGACCTATAGTTTTGGATTTTGTGTTACTGTCAATAGTATTTAATATACATTATTAATATATAATAATAGGGTGAATAAAAATTATTGATGTATTAATTTATTAATGCAATCTTTTGCAATGTGAACTAGTGAATGTGGTGAATGGATATGTGAATCAAAGTACACGTGAAAACAGAATTTATGTTTACCTGATAAATTACTTTCTCCAACGGTGTGTCCGGTCCATGGCGTCATCCTTACTTGTGGGATATTCTCTTCCCCAACAGGAAATGGCAAAGAGCCCAGCAAAGCTGGTCACATGATCCCTCCTAGGCTCCGCCTACCCCAGTCATTCGACCGACGTTAAGGAGGAATATTTGCATAGGAGAAACCATATGATACCGTGGTGACTGTAGTTAAAGAAAATAAATTATCAGACCTGATTAAAAAACCAGGGCGGGCCGTGGACCGGACACACCGTTGGAGAAAGTAATTTATCAGGTAAACATAAATTCTGTTTTCTCCAACATAGGTGTGTCCGGTCCACGGCGTCATCCTTACTTGTGGGAACCAATACCAAAGCTTTAGGACACGGATGAAGGGAGGGAGCAAATCAGGTCACCTAAATGGAAGGCACCACGGCTTGCAAAACCTTTCTCCCAAAAACAGCCTCAGAAGAAGCAAAAGTATCAAACTTGTAAAATTTGGTAAAAGTGTGCAGTGAAGACCAAGTCGCTGCCCTACATATCTGATCAACAGAAGCCTCGTTCTTGAAGGCCCATGTGGAAGCCACAGCCCTAGTGGAATGAGCTGTGATTCTTTCAGGAGGCTGCCGTCCGGCAGTCTCGTAAGCCAATCTGATGATGCTTTTAATCCAAAAAGAGAGAGAGGTAGAAGTTGCTTTTTGACCTCTCCTTTTACCAGAATAAACAACAAACAAGGAAGATGTTTGTCTAAAATCCTTCGTAGCATCTAAATAGAATTTTAGAGCGCGAACAACATCCAAATTGTGCAACAAACGCTCCTTCTTCGAAACAGGTTTCGGACACAAAGAAGGCACGACTATCTCCTGGTTAATGTTTTTGTTAGAAACAACTTTCGGAAGAAAACCAGGTTTAGTACGTAAAACCACCTTATCTGCATGGAACACCAGATGAGGAGGAGAACACTGCAGAGCAGATAATTCTGAAACTCTTCTAGCAGAAGAAATTGCAACCAAAAACAAAACTTTCCAAGATAATAACTTAATATCAACGGAATGTAAGGGTTCAAACGGAACCCCCTGAAGAACTGAAAGAACTAAGTTGAGACTCCAAGGAGGAGTCAAAGGTTTGTAAACAGGCTTGATTCTAACCAGAGCCTGAACAAAGGCTTGAACATCTGGCACAGCTGCCAGCTTTTTGTGAAGTAACACAGACAAGGCAGAAATCTGTCCCTTCAAGGAACTTGCAGATAACCCTTTCTCCAATCCTTCTTGGAGAAAAGATAGAATCTTAGGAATCTTTACCTTGTCCCAGGGGAATCCTTTAGATTCACACCAACAGATATATTTTTTCCATATTTTGTGGTAAATTTTTCTAGTTACAGGCTTTCTGGCCTGAACAAGAGTATCAATAACAGAATCTGAGAACCCTCGTTTTGATAAAATCAAGCGTTCAATCTCCAAGCAGTCAGCTGGAGTGAGACCAGATTCGGATGTACGAACGGACCTTGAACAAGAAGGTCTCGTCTCAAAGGTAGCTTCCATGGTGGAGCCGATGACATATTCACCAGATCTGCATACCAAGTCCTGCGTGGCCACGCAGGAGCTATCAAGATCACCGACGCCCTCTCCTGATGGATCCTGGCTACCAGCCTGGGGATGAGAGGAAACGTCGGGAATACATAAGCTAGTTTGAAGGTCCAAGGTGCTACTAGTGCATCTACTAGAGTCGCCTTGGGATCCCTGGATCTGGACCCGTAGCAAGGAACCTTGAAGTTCTGACGAGAGGCCATCAGATCCATGTCTGGAATGCCCCACAGTTGAGTGATTTGGGCAAAGATTTCCGGATGGAGTTCCCACTCCCCCGGATGCAATGTCTGACGACTCAGAAAATCCGCTTCCCAATTTTCCACTCCTGGGATGTGGATTGCAGACAGGTGGCAGGAGCGAGTCTCCGCCCACTGAATGATTTTGGTCACTTCTTCCATCGCCAGGGAACTCCTTGTTCCCCCCTGATGGTTGATGTACGCAACAGTCGTCATGTTGTCTGATTGAAACCGTATGAACTTGGCCTTCGCTAGCTGAGGCCAAGCCTTGAGAGCATTGAATATCGCTCTCAGTTCCAGAATATTTATCGGTAGAAGAGATTCTTCCCGAGACCAAAGACCCTGAGCTTTCAGGGATCCCCAGACCGCGCCCCAGCCCATCAGACTGGCGTCGGTCGTGACAATGACCCACTCTGGTCTGCGGAAGGTCATCCCTTGTGACAGGTTGTCCAGGGACAGCCACCAGCGGAGTGAGTCTCTGGTCCTCTGATTTACTTGTATCTTCGGAGACAAGTCTGTATAGTCCCCATTCCACTGACTGAGCATGCACAGTTGTAATGGTCTTAGATGAATGCGCGCAAAAGGAACTATGTCCATTGCCGCTACCATCAAACCTATTACTTCCATGCACTGCGCTATGGAAGGAAGAGGAACGGAATGAAGTGTCCGACAAGAGTTTAGAAGTTTTGATTTTCTGGCCTCTGTCAGAAAAATCCTCATTTCTAAGGAGTCTATTATTGTTCCCAAGAAGGGAACCCTTGTCGACGGAGATAGAGAACTCTTTTCCACGTTCACTTTCCATCCGTGAGATCTGAGAAAGGCCAGGACTATGTCCGTGTGAGCCTTTGCTTGAGGAAGGGACGACGCTTGAATCAGAATGTCGTCCAAGTAAGGTACTACTGCAATGCCCCTTGGTCTTAGCACCGCTAGAAGGGACCCTAGTACCTTTGTGAAAATCCTTGGAGCAGTGGCTAATCAGAAAGGAAGCGCCACGAACTGGTAATGCTTGTCCAGGAATGCGAACCTTAGGAACCGATGATGTTCCTTGTGGATAGGAATATGTAGATACGCATCCTTTAAATCCACCGTGGTCATGAATTGACCTTCCTGGATGGAAGGAAGAATTGTTCGAATGGTTTCCATCTTGAACGATGGAACCTTGAGAAACTTGTTTAAGATCTTGAGATCTAAGATTGGTCTGAACGTTCCCTCTTTTTTGGGAACTATGAACAGATTGGAGTAGAACCCCATCCCTTGTTCTCCTAATGGAACAGGATGAATTACTCCCATTTTTAGCAGGTCTTCTACACAATGTAAGAATGCCTGTCTTTTTATGTGGTCTGAAGACAATTGAGACCTGTGGAACCTCCCCCTTGGGGGAAGTCCCTTGAATTCCAGAAGATAACCTTGGGAGACTATTTCTAGTGCCCAAGGATCCAGAACATCTCTTGCCCAAGCCTGAGCGAAGAGAGAGAGTCTGCCCCCCACCAGATCCGGTCCCGGATCGGGGGCCAACATTTCATGCTGTCTTGGTAGCAGTGGCAGGTTTCTTGGCCTGCTTTCCCTTGTTCCAGCCTTGCATTGGTCTCCAGGCTGGCTTGGCTTGAGAAGTATTACCCTCTTGTTTAGAGGACGTAGCACTTGGGGCTGGTCCGTTTCTACGAAAGGGACGAAAATTAGGTTTATTTTTGGCCTTGAAAGACCTATCCTGAGGAAGGGCGTGGCCCTTACCCCCAGTGATATCAGAGATAATCTCTTTCAAGTCAGGGCCAAACAGCGTTTTCCCCTTGAAAGGAATGTTAAGTAGTTTGTTCTTGGAAGACGCATCCGCTGACCAAGATTTCAACCAAAGCGCTCTGCGCGCCACAATAGCAAACCCAGAATTTTTCGCCGCTAACCTAGCCAATTGCAAAGTGGCGTCTAGGGTGAAAGAATTAGCCAATTTGAGAGCACGGATTCTGTCCATAATCTCCTCATAAGGAGGAGAATCACTATCGATCGCCTTAACTAGTTCATCGAACCAGAAACACGCGGCTGTAGTGACAGGGACAATGCATGAAATTGGTTGTAGAAGGTAACCTTGCTGAACAAACATCTTTTTAAGCAAACCTTCTAATTTTTTATCCATAGGATCTTTGAAAGCACAACTATCTTCTATGGGTATAGTGGTGCGTTTGTATAAAGTAGAAACCGCTCCCTCGACCTTGGGGACTGTCTGCCATAAGTCCTTTCTGGGGTCGACCATAGGAAACAATTTTTTAAATATGGGGGGAGGGACGAAAGGTATACCGGGCCTTTCCCATTCTTTATTTACAATGTCCGCCACCCGCTTGGGTATAGGAAAAGCTTCTGGGAGCCCCGGGACCTCTAGGAACTTGTCCATTTTACATAGTTTCTCTGGGATGATCAAATTCTCACAATCATCCAGAGTGGATAATACCTCCTTAAGCAGAGCGCGGAGATGTTCCAACTTAAATTTAAATGTAATCACATCGGGTTCAGCTTGTTGAGAAATTTTCCCTGAATCTGAAATTTCTCCCTCAGACAAAACCTCCCTGGCCCCCTCAGACTGGTGTAGGGGCATTTCAGAACCATTATCATCAGCGTCCTCATGCTCTTCAGTATCTAAAACAGAGCAGTCGCGCTTACGCTGATAAGTGGGCATTTTGGCTAAAATGTTTTTGATAGAATTATCCATTACAGCCGTTAATTGTTGCATAGTAAGGAGTATTGGCGCGCTAGATGTACTAGGGGCCTCCTGAGTGGGCAAGACTCGTGTAGACGAAGGAGGGAATGATGCAGTACCATGCTTACTCCCCTCACTTGAGGAATCATCTTGGGCATCATTTTCAGTGTCACATAAATCACATTTATTTAAATGAGAAGGAACCCTGGCTTCCCCACATTCAGAACACAGTCTATCTGGTAGTACAGACATGTTAAACAGGCATAAACTTGATAACAAAGTACAAAAAACGTTTTAAAATAAAACCGTTACTGTCACTTTAAATTTTAAACTGAACACACTTTATTACTGCAATTGCGAAAAAGTATGAAGGAATTGTTCAAAATTCACCAAAATTTCACCACAGTGTCTTAAAGCCTTAAAAGTATTGCACACCAAATTTGGAAGCTTTAACCCTTAAAATAACGGAACCGGAGCCGTTTTTAACTTTAACCCCTTTACAGTCCCTGGTATCTGCTTTGCTGAGACCCAACCAAGCCCAAAGGGGAATACGATACCAAATGACGCCTTCAAAAAGTCTTTTCTATGTATCAGAGCTCCTCACACATGCGACTGCATGTCATGCCTCTCAAAAACAAGTGCGCAATACCGGCGCGAAAATGAGGCTCTGCCTATGATTAGGGAAAGCCCCTAAAGAATAAGGTGTCTAAAACAGTGCCTGCCGATATTATTTTATCAAAATACCCAGATTAAATGATTCCTCAAGGCTAAATATGTGTAATATATGAATCGATTTAGCCCAGAAAAAGTCTACAGTCTTAATAAGCCCTTGTGAAGCCCTTATTTACTTTCTGAATAAACATGGCTTACCGGATCCCATAGGGAAAATGACAGCTTCCAGCATTACATCGTCTTGTTAGAATGTGTCATACCTCAAGCAGCAAAAGACTGCTCACTGTTCCCCCAACTGAAGTTAATTCCTCTCAACAGTCCTGTGTGGAACAGCCATGGATTTTAGTAACGGTTGCTAAAATCATTTTCCTCATACAAACAGAAATCTTCATCTCTTTTCTGTTTCAGAGTAAATAGTACATACCAGCACTATTTTAAAATAACAAACTCTTGATTGAATAATAAAAACTACAGTTAAACACTAAAAAACTCTAAGCCATCTCCGTGGAGATGTTGCCTGTACAACGGCAAAGAGAATGACTGGGGTAGGCGGAGCCTAGGAGGGATCATGTGACCAGCTTTGCTGGGCTCTTTGCCATTTCCTGTTGGGGAAGAGAATATCCCACAAGTAAGGATGACGCCGTGGACCGGACACACCTATGTTGGAGAAATAATACTAACTTCCTCTATTGATGTGAATATTTGATAAATAATAATGGTGATCCTAAATATAATAAATAATAATGGTGATCCTAAATATGTGTAGAATAATAAATTAATCCCAAATTTTATATACTCATATGTGACTGTGATTTTGGTATATTTATTTTTATGGTCCTAGGTGCTCAGTTTGGATCATATTGGATGGTATTTAGTTGGTATTATACCTCTATCCTAATCAAATATTAGATAGATAATTGTATTAAGATATATCTACTTGATACGCTAAGGGGACAGTCCCCTTCATGGTGCCATTTGGAGAACAAATTGACCAACTTATATATTCCTGTCCTAAAACATGTACCTAGGTAGTTTTGATCCAATGTATCTATTTAAAAGGCTGCAGAATCAATCACTTCATTGAGCCCATTGGGGAACAATGTACCGAACTTGTATATCCAAAAAGTTTCGCGTTGGCGCAACTTGGTGAATCTATTGTATTTGTTAGACCCTGGAATGCTTTCTATTGGTGTAATGTTGAATGTGCACTTATCACCTTTGTGTTCTAGCATATAATGTCTGGACACACTATGTTTATCTGATAAATTCTTAATATTACGAAGATGCTCACTCCACCTCGTACGTATATTTTGCGTCGTACGTCCCAAGTACTGTATCCCACACTTGCAGGACAGCACATAAATTACAAAGCTGGAGCTGCAATTCAAATATTCTACAATCTGGAATATTTCTCCAGTGCTATGGGCCTTGATGCTTTTAGTGCCATGTGTTATATATTTGCACATAAAACATCTAGTTTTTCCGCATCTATAAGTGCCTGTCCGCCCCTTGTTATTCTTAATGGAAGTATTCACAATGGCTTTTTTTTTAAATTACCACTTTACTGGGGGCTAGGGTCTGTTTTACCGTAGGTGCCCTTCTGAAAACTACATTCGGTGAATGACTTAAATTTTTCTTTAAAATTGGATCCCTTAATAGAATCGGCCAATGTCTTTTTTGATAGATTTATGATTAGAGTTGAATTGGGTTACAAAGCAAGGTTGATCTATCTTATTATTTGTCTTTCTGTTACCCAATTCATCTGACTTCTTTTTGCTTACAAGTAGAGAAGATCTGTCGATTATACATGCTTTTTTATACCCCTCTGTAATTATTTCTAGAGGGTATCCCTTTTCCTTAAATCTTTCTATTAGTATCTCTGATTGTTCATGGAATTTAGCATCTGTACTGCAATTTCTTTTTATTCTGCAGAATTGACTAAATGGTATGCTATTCTTCCACTGTCTATGATGATTGCTTGTATAATGTAAAAAATTGTTGCAATCAACTGTTTTGAAATACGTTGAAGTACAGATGTTGAACTCATCGTCTCTAGTTAGAATTAAATCTAAATACTCTATAGATTTAGTATGTTATAGGTGAATTGGATCCCCATTGAGTTCTCATTAAGGAAGGAACAAAAATCGGTAGCCTCCTCTCGTGTTCCTTTAAATATAAACAACAAGTCGTCTATATATCGGCCATAGAACACCAGGTTGCCCCTCCAGCTAGAGTTATACATATATTTGTTCTCAAAATAACCCATAAATTAAATTCGCAAAGCTGGGGGCAAACCTGGTGCCCATGGCCGTGCCTTTAGTTTGCAGATAAAAATTATCTAAAAATTTAAAATAATTATGTTTTAAAATGAACTCTATTAACCTTAGAATATATTCTTTTTGTAACGGAGGCATATAAATGTCTTCCTAAAAATAGTGCCTAACAGTAAAAAGACCTAATTCATGAGCTATATTTGAGTACAAAGCACTGACATCTGCAGATACCCAAATCATATCTCTTTCACATTTTATCTCTTTCAATTTTATAGTAAATCTGTTGTATCTCTAATAAAAGATGGTAGATTCTGGACGTATTTCTGTAGAAAACTATCAATATATTCGGAAAGTTTATCAGTAAGGCTATTTATACCTGCAATGATAGGTCTACCCGGCGGCTTTGTAGGATTCTTATGAATTTTGGGAAGATGGTAGTAGTAGGGAATTGATGGATGTATTGGAGTGAGATATCTCTTCTCTTTATTATTCAAAATCCCCTCACTACTACCAAATTCCAAAATCAGCTGTAATTTTTTCAAGAATATTTGTGTAGGATCTGTATCCAACTTCCTATAATATTCATTGTTAAGCACTATATTTTTGGCCTCCCCAATATAGTCATCGTAGTCCTGTAGGACAATCCCACCCCCCTTGTCCGCCTGTCTAATGACTATTGATGTATTATTAGCTAAGGATTTGAGTTTTTTTTTCTTCATTAGGCCACATTCTCTTGTGGCCACTAGGATAACGGGGTAGTTTATCTAAATCTTCCATAACCAATTGTTGGTATAAATCGATATATGTCGCATCATTTTTCAGCGGATTAAAGCTAGAAGGTAATGAAAAAGAGGTATGTACATAACCTTCGAACAATTCCTCAATGATTGTCTCTGAAATCACATGATTTAGAATATTCTTTATAGATTTGTATAATAAGAATTAACAAGCAAAGTACAGCAGCTACGATAAAAATAGATAAGCAAGGTATAACTGCTAATATTGTATATCCTTGGGTATGCTCTGTATAGTGCATTGCATAATATCAGCTAATATCGTATATACTTGGGTATGCTCTGTATAGTGCATTGCATAATATCAGCAGTAACAAACATTAAAAGTATTATGGGTCCTGTAGTGGCTCGGTTAGAAAGTAAGGTGCATTATGTTAATAATTAAACCCTTTAGTTTGACCTTAAAGGGTCACATAGTAAGATACACACTAGTAAAGTGGGGACCGCAACTTTACAAGGGTATTTACATATAGTACATTCATATGCCTCTGGAACTTGTAGGATAAATTGCAATATAGGTTCTTGAGCCTCCAAGTGTAGCTATTTTTTATGGATATACAATTTTTAATCCGAAATAATGATTTTAGTTATTTATACACATAGTTTTATATTTATAATTTTTCAAATAAGTTAGGAGCGATGTATATATATATATATATATATATATATATATATATATATATGAATTATTATCAATATATATTTTAGCCATACACGAGTAATTGATATAGTAGTAACACCCGGGATATAGTTTCCCTATATGAAGGATATTAAGATCTATAGATCTAACATAGAACTGCAGATCACTACATGTAAGAAAAGCTCGTATCAATTGAGCTCAGGTCCGCTGTGCAGACTATTACGCATATCCCCCAGTGATTAACATAGGTAGTTGGGTTGAGATCCACACACACCCAGTGTGAGTGGCAAATCAGAGTACAAGGTACGAACACAAGAGATGGGGATTGGTTACTGAGTCCACACACCCTTTTCAGGGAGGTTTCTTTTATGCAGGATGTATGGTAATAACGGCTATAAAAGCCGAAGAGAGTTTGATGTAAAATATGCCTGATGAAACGGCCGTTAGAGCCGAGAAACGCGTAGCATATTTCCATATGCTCACCTATACAAACTATTGTATCACAGCCATTATTGTCATAAGAATAAAAGACTTTGATTTTATTTTTTGGCTCTGACACTTATTTGTTGAGCCCAGCATTACCATACACCTGCATTGGAGGAGTTCTGAGACCGGAGGGAGCCAGCTGGTTAGCTCTGATAGCCAGACAGTGTCTACAAGAACATAGGTGTGCTCTTACAAATTGTGGAGTACCCTGTGTGAAAAGTTTGGTGCTGATTTAATTTGCTATCACAGATACACACATTTGGGCGCTTTTGTATTTGCAGACTGAGAGTGAGCGGCGACCAGAGGGAGCCAGCTGGGTAGCTCTGATAGCCAGCCTGCAACTACAAGCACATAAGTGTGCTCATTCAAATTGTGAGTAGTCTGTGTTTAAGACCTGTTGCTTTTTTAAATCATTGCTAGTTACAGATACACACATTTGGGCGCCTCTCTTGTGTTTTCATCTTTTCAGATCTACTATTACACAGTGGAGGAAGGGAGAGAGCAGCCTGAATATCTGGTGTACAAGCCATAACGTTGGAAACTAACTCTACAATTTGGACTTACAAATAAGACTCTGGGTACCTACATCATAGTTTGGATTTAAATCTTTTTTTGGGGGAGATCGTATGTTTTGAGCAAATATGTATATATGTCAATTGTGATTTGGGGATCTTTAGAAGTCTGTATATTTGTTAAGGCACACAGCGCCCTCTTGTGTACAGTTTTTGTTACACATCACTTTTTTAACAAGGAAGCTTGGCGTTCTGGCGAGACGCCATGAGATCCAATTCTGGTTTGCCCCAACGGAGAACCAATTGAGCAAACACCTCCGGATGGAGTTCCCATTCCCCCGGATGAAAAGTCTGAGACTTAGAAAATCCGCCTCCCAGTTCTCTACACCTGGGATATGGATCGCTGACAGGTGGCAAGAGTGATTCTCTGCCCAGTGAATTATCTTGGAGACTTCTGACATCGCTAGGGAACTTCTGGTTCCCCCTTGATGGTTGATGTAAGCCACAGTCGTGATGTTGTCCGACTGAAATCTGATGAACCTCAGTGTTGCTAGCTGAGGCCAAGCCAGAAGAGCATTGAATATTGCTCTTAACTCAAGAATATTTATTGGGAGGAGTTTCTCCTCCTGAGTCCATGAACCCTGAGCCTTCAGGGAGTTCCAGACTGCACCCCAACCTAGAAGGCTGGCATCTGTTGTTACAATTGTCCAATCTGGTCTGCGAAAGGTCATACCCTTGGACAGATGGGCCCGAGATAACCACCAGAGAAGAGAATTTCTGGTTTCCTGATCCAGATTTAGTAGAGGGGACAAATCTGTGTAATCCCCATTCCACTGACTGAGCATGCATAATTGCAGCGGTCTGAGATGCCGGCGCGCGAATGACACTATGTCCATCGCCGCTACCATTAAGCCGATTACTTCCATGCACTGAGCCACCGTGGGACGCGGAATGGAGTGAAGAACACGGCAAGCATTTAGAAGTTTTGATAACCTGGACTCAGTCAGGTAAATTTTCATATCTACAGAATCTATTAGAGTCCCTAGGAAGGAAACCCTCGTGAGAGGAGATAGAGAACTCTTTTCTTCATTCACTTTCCACCCATGCGACCTCAGGAATGCCAGAACTATCTCTGTATGAGATTTGGCAATTTGAAAGCTTGACGCCTGTATCAGGATATCGTCCAGGTAAGGAGCCACCGCTATGCCTCGCGGTCTTAGGACCGCCAGAAGTGAGCCCAGAACCTTTGTAAAAATACTTGGGGCTGTAGCCAACCCGAATGGAAGAGCTACAAATTGGTAATGCCTGTCTAGAAAGGCAAACCTCAGGAACTGATGATGATTCTTGTGAATCGGAATGTGAAGGTAGGCATCCTTTAAGTCCACTGTGGTCATGTACTGACCCTCTTGGATCATGGGTAAAATGGTTCGAATAGTTTCCATCTTGAATGACGGAACTCTGAGGAATTTGTTTAGGATCTTTAAATCCAAAATTGGTCTGAAGGTTCCCTCTTTTTTGGGAACCACAAACAGATTTGAATAAAACCCCTGTCCTTGTTCCGTCCGCGGAACTGGATGGATCACTCCCATTACAAGGAGATCTTGTACGCAGCTTATGAATGCCTCTTTCTTTATCTGGTTTGCAGATAATCTTGAAAGGTGAAATCTCCCTTGTGGAGGAGAAGCTTTGAAGTCCAGAAGATATCCCTGAGATATGATCTCCAACGCCCAGGGATCCTGAACATCTCTTGCCCACGCCTGGGCGAAGAGAGAGAATCTGCCCCCTACTAGATCCGTTGTCGGATAGGGGGCCGCTCCTTCATGCTGTCTTAGAGGCAGCAGCAGCAGGCTTTCTGGCCTGCTTGCCCTTGTTCCAGGACTGGTTAGGTTTCCAGGCCTGCTTGGATTGAGCAAAAGTTCCCTCTTGTTTTGAAGCAGAGGAAGTTGATGCTGCACCTGCCTTGAAATTTCGAAAGACACGAAAATTAGACTGTTTGGCCTTTGATTTGGCCCTGTCCTGAGGAAGGGTATGACCCTTACCTCCAGTAATGTCAGCAATAATTTCTTTCAAACCAGGCCCGAATAAGGTCTGCCCCTTGAAAGGAATGTTGAGTAATTTAGACTTTGAAGTCACATCAGCTGACCAGGATTTGAGCTATAGCGCCCTACGCCCCTGGATGGCGAATCCGGAATTCTTAGCAGTTAGTTTAGTCAAATGAACAATGGCATCAGAAACAAATGAGTTAGCTAGCTTAAGAGTTCTAAGCTTGTCAACAATTTCAGTCAATGGAGCTTTATGGATGGCCTCTTCCAGGGCCTCAAACCAGAATGCCGCCGCAGCAGTGACAGGCGCAATGCATGCAAGGGGCTGTAAAATAAAACCTTGTTGAATAAACATTTTCTTAAGGTAACCCTCTAATTTTTTTATCCATTGGATCTGAAAAAGCACAACTGTCCTCAACCGGGATAGTGGTATGCTTTGCTAAAGTAGAAAACATAATTTATGTAAGAACTTACCTGATAAATTCATTTCTTTCATATTAGCAAGAGTCCATGAGCTAGTGACGTATGGGATATACATTCCTACCAGGAGGGGCAAAGTTTCCCAAACCTCAAAATGCCTATAAATACACTCCTCACCACACCCACAATTCAGTTTAACGAATAGCCAATAAGTGGGGTGATAAAAAAGTGCGAAAGCATATAAAATAAGGAATTGGAATAATTGTGCTTTATACAAAATCATAACCACCACAAAAAAAGGGCGGGCCTCATGGACTCTTGCTAATATGAAAGAAATGAATTTATCAGGTAAGTTCTTACATAAATTATGTTTTCTTTCATGTAATTAGCAAGAGTCCATGAGCTAGTGACGTATGGGATAATGATTATCCAAGATGTGGATCTTTCCACACAAGAGTCACTAGAGAGGGAGGGATAAAATAAAGACAGCCAATTCCTGCTGAAAATAATCCACACCCAAAATAAAGTTTAATGAAAAAACATAAGCAGAAGATTCAAACTGAAACCGCTGCCTGAAGTACTTTTCTACCAAAAACTGCTTCAGAAGAAGAAAATACATCAAAATGGTAGAATTTAGTAAAAGTATGCAAAGAGGACCAAGTTGCTGCTTTGCAAATCTGATCAACCGAAGCTTCATTCCTAAACGCCCAGGAAGTAGAAACTGACCTAGTAGAATGAGCTGTAATCCTCTGAGGCGGAGTTTTACCCGACTCAACATAGGCAAGATGAATTAAAAATTTCAACCAAGATGCCAAAGAAATGGCAGAAGCTTTCTGGCCTTTTCTAGCACCGGAAAAAATAACAAAAAGACTAGAAGTCTTTCGGAAAGACTTAGTAGCTTCAACATAATATTTCAAAGCTCTAACAACATCCAAAGAATGCAACGATTTCTCCTTAGAATTCTTAGGATTAGGACATAATGAAGGAACCACAATTTCTCTACTAATGTTGTTGGAATTCACAACTTTAGGTAAAAATTCAAAAGAAGTTCGCAACACCGCCTTATCCTGATGAAAAATCAGAAAAGGAGACTCACAAGAAAGAGCAGATAATTCAGAAACTCTTCTGGCAGAAGAGATGGCCAAAAGGAACAAAACTTTCCAAGAAAGTAATTTAATGTCCAATGAATGCATAGGTTCAAACGGAGGAGCTTGAAGAGCTCCCAGAACCAAATTCAAACTCCAAGGAGGAGAAATTGACTTAATGACAGGTTTTATACGAACCAAAGCTTGTACAAAACAATGAATATCAGGAAGAATAGCAATCTTTCTGTGAAAAAGAACAGAAAGAGCAGAGATTTGACCTTTCAAGGAACTTGCGGACAAACCCTTATCTAAACCATCCTGAAGAAACTGTAAAATTCTCGGTATTCTAAAAGAATGCCAAGAAAAATGATGAGAAAGACACCAAGAAATATAAGTCTTCCAGACTCTATAATATATCTCTCTAGATACAGATTTACGAGCCTGTAACATAGTATTAATCACAGAGTCAGAGAAACCTCTTTGACCAAGAATCAAGCGTTCAATCTCCATACCTTTAAATTTAAGGATTTCAGATCCTGATGGAAAAAAGGACCTTGAGACAGAAGGTCTGGTCTTAACGGAAGAGTCCACGGTTGGCAAGAGGCCATCCGGACAAGATCCGCATACCAAAACCTGTGAGGCCATGCCGGAGCTACCAGCAGAACAAACGAGCATTCCTTCAGAATCTTGGAGATTACTCTTGGAAGAAGAACTAGAGGCGGAAAGATATAAGCAGGATGATACTTCCAAGGAAGTGATAATGCATCCACTGCCTCCGCCTGAGGATCCCGGGATCTGGACAGATACCTGGGAAGTTTCTTGTTTAGATGAGACGCCATCAGATCTATTTCTGGAAGCTCCCATATTTGAACAATCTGAAGAAATACCTCTGGGTGAAGAGACCATTCGCCCGGATGCAACGTTTGGCGACTGAGATAATCCGCTTCCCAATTGTCTATACCTGGGATATGAACCGCAGAGATTAGACAGGAGCTGGATTCCGCCCAAACCAAAATTCGAGATACTTCTTTCATAGCCAGAGGACTGTGAGTCCCTCCTTGATGATTGATATATGCCACAGTTGTGACATTGTCTGTCTGAAAACAAATGAATGATTCTCTCTTCAGAAGAGGCCAAAACTGAAGAGCTCTGAAAATATTGATCGGTAATCTCACCTCCTGAGATTCCCAAACTCCTTGTGCCGTCAGAGATCCCCACACAGCTCCCCAACCTGTGAGACTTGCATCTGTTGAAATTACAGTCCAGGTCGGAAGCACAAAAGAAGCCCCCTGAATTAAACGATGGTGATCTGTCCACCACGTTAGAGAGTGTCGAACAATCGGTTTTAAAGATATTAATTGAGATATCTTTGTGTAATCCTTGCACCATTGATTCAGCATACAGAGCTGAAGAGGTCGCATGTGAAAACGAGCAAAGGGGATCGCGTCCGATGCAGCAGTCATAAGACCTAGAATTTCCATGCATAAGGCTACCGAAGGGAATGATGGTGACTGAAGGTTTCGACAAGCTGAAATCAATTTTAGACGTCTCTTGTCTGTTAAAGACAGAGTCATGGACACTGAATCTATCTGGAAACCCAGAAAAGTTACCCTTGTCTGAGGAATCAATGAACTTTTTGGTAAATTGATCCTCCAACCATGATCTTGAAGAAACAACACAAGTCGATTCGTATGAGATTCTGCTAAATGTAAAGACTGAGCAAGTACCAAGATATCGTCCAAATAAGGAAATACCACAATACCCTGTTCTCTGATTACAGACAGAAGGGCACCGAGAACCTTTGTAAAAATTCTTGGAGCTGTAGCTAGGCCAAACGGCAGAGCCACAAACTGGTAATGCTTGTCCAGAAAAGAGAATCTCAGGAACTGATAATGATCTGGATGAATCGGAATGTGCAGATATGCATCCTGTAAATCTATTGTGGACATATAATGCCCTTGCTGAACAAAAGGCAAGATAGTCCTTACAGTTACCATCTTGAACGTTGGTATCCTTACATAACGATTCAATATTTTTAGATCCAGAACTGGTCTGAAGGAATTCTCCTTCTTTGGTACAATGAAGAGATTTGAATAAAACCCCATCCCCTGTTCCGGAACTGGAACTGGCATAATTACTCCAGCCAACTCTAGATCTGAAACACAATTCAGAAATGCTTGAGCTTTCACTGGATTTACTGGGACACGGGAAAGAAAAAATCTCTTTGCAGGAGGTCTCATCTTGAAACCAATTCTGTACCCTTCTGAAACAATGTTCTGAATCCAAAGATTGTGAACAGAATTGATCCAAATTTCTTTGAAAAAACGTAACCTGCCCCCTACCAGCTGAGCTGGAATGAGGGCCGCACCTTCATGTGGACTTAGAAACAGGCTTTGCCTTTCTAGCAGGCTTGGATTTATTCCAGACCGGAGATGGTTTCCAAACTGAAACTGCTCCTGAGGATGAAGGATTAGGCTTTTGTTCTTTGTTGAAACGAAAGGAACGAAAACGATTATTAGCCCTGTTTTTACCCTTAGATTTTTTATCCTGTGGTAAAAAAGTTCCTTTCCCACCAGTAACAGTTGAGATAATAGAATCCAACTGAGAACCAAATAATTTGTTACCCTGGAAAGAAATGGAAAGTAGAGTTGATTTAGAAGCCATATCAGCATTCCAAGTCTTAAGCCATAAAGCTCTTCTAGCTAAAATAGCTAGAGACATAAACCTGACATCAACTCTGATAATATCAAAAATGGCATCACAGATAAAATTATTAGCATGCTGAAGAAGAATAATAATATCATGAGAATCATGATCTGTTACTTGTTGCGCTAAAGTTTCCAACCAAAAAGTTGAAGCTGCAGCAACATCAGCCAATGATATAGCAGGTCTAAGAAGATTACCTGAACACAGATAAGCTTTTCTTAGAAAGGATTCAATTTTCCTATCTAAAGGATCCTTAAACGAAGTACCATCTGACGTAGGAATAGTAGTACGTTTAGCAAGGGTAGAAATAGCCCCATCAACTTTAGGGATTTTGTCCCAAAATTCTAATCTGTCAGACGGCACAGGATATAATTGCTTAAAACGTTTAGAAGGAGTAAATGAATTACCCAATTTATCCCATTCTTTGGAAATTACTGCAGAAATAGCATTAGGAACAGGAAAAACTTCTGGAATAACCACAGGAGATTTAAATACCTTATCTAAACGTTTAGAATTAGTATCAAGAGGACCAGAATCCTCAATTTCTAAAGCAATTAGTACTTCTTAAAGTAAAGAACGAATAAATTCCATTTTAAATAAATATGAAGATTTATCAGCATCAATCTCTGAGACAGAATCCTCTGAACCAGAAGAGTCATCAGAATCAGAATGATGATGTTCATTTAAAAATTCATCTGTAGGGAGAGAAGTCTTAAAAGACTTTTTACGTTTACTAGAAGGAGAAATAACAGACATAGCCTTCTTTATGGATTCAGAAACAAAATCTCTTATGTTATCAGGAACATTCTGCACCTTAGATGTTGAGGGAACTGCAACAGGCAATGGTACATTACTAAAGGAAATATTATCTGCTTTAACAAGTTTGTCATGACAATTAATACAAACAACAGCCGGAGGAATAGCTACCAAAAGTTTACAGCAGATACACTTAGCTTTGGTAGATCCAGCACTAGACAGCGATTTTCCTGTAGTATCTTCTGACTCAGATGCAACGTGATGCAATATGTAAGAGAAAAAACAACATATAAAGCAATTGATCAAATTCCTTAAATGACAGTTTCAGGAATGGGAAAGAATGCCAAAGAACAAGCTTCTAGCAACCAGAAGCAATAAAAAATGAGACTTAAATAATGTGGAGACAAAAGCGACGCCCATATTTTTTAGCGCCAAATAAGACGCCCACATTATTTGGCGCCTAAATGCTTTTGGCGCCAAAAATGACGCCACATACGGAACGCCGACATCTTTGGCGCAAAATAACGTCAAAAAAATGACGCAACTTCCGGCGACACGTATGACGCCGGAAACGGAAAAGAATTTTTTGCGCCAAAAAAGTCCGCGCCAAGAATGACGCAATAAAATGAAGCATTTTCAGCCCCCGCGAGCCTAACAGCCCACAGGGAAAAAAAGAGTCAAATTTTTGAAGGTAAGAAAAAAATGATTAATTCTAGTGCATTATCCCAAATATGAAACTGACTGTCTGAAAAATAAGGAATGTTGAACATTCTGAGTCAAGGCAAATAAATGTTTGAATACATATATTTAGAACTTTATAAACAAAGTGCCCAACCATAGCTTAGAGTGTCACAGAAAATAAGATTTACTTACCCCAGGACACTCATCTACATGTTTGTAGAAAGCCAAACCAGTACTGAAACGAGAATCAGCAGAGGTAATGGTATATATAAGAGTATATCGTCGATCTGAAAAGGGAGGTAAGAGATGAATCTCTACGACCGATAACAGAGAACATATGAAATAGACCCCGTAGAAGGAGATCACTGCATTCAAATAGGCAATACTCTCCTCACATCCCTCTGACATTCACTGCACGCTGAGAGGAAAACCGGGCTCCAACTTGCTGCGGAGCGCATATCAACGTAGAATCTAGCACAAACTTACTTCACCACCTCCATCGGAGGCAAAGTTTGTAAAACTGAATTGTGGGTGTGGTGAGGGGTGTATTTATAGGCATTTTGAGGTTTGGGAAACTTTGCCCCTCCTGGTAGGAATGTATATCCCATACGTCACTAGCTCATGGACTCTTGCTAATTACATGAAAGAAACTGCTCCCTCCACCTTAGGGACAGTCTGCCATAAGTCCCGTGTAGTGGCATCTATTGGAAACATTTTTCTAAATATAGGAGGTGGGGAAAAGGGCACACCAGGCCTATCCCACTCCTTACTAATAATTTCTGTAAGCCTTTTAGGTATTGGAAAAACATCAGTACTCACCGGCACTGCATAGTATTTATCCAGCCTACACAATTTCTCTGGCACTGCAATTGTGTCACAGTCATTCAGAGCAGCTAATACCTCCCCAAGCAATACACGGAGGTTCTCAAGCTTAAATTTAAAATTAGAAATCTCTGAATCAGGTCTCCCCGATTCAGAGACGTCACCCACAGACTGAAGCTCTCCGTCTTCAGGTTCTGCATATTGTGACGCAGTATCAGACATGGCTCTTACAGCATCTACGCGCTCTGTATCTCGTCTAACCCCAGAGCTATCGCGCTTGCCTCTCAATTCAGGCAATCTGGATAATACCTCTGACAGGGTATTATTCATGATTGCAGCCATGTCTTGCAAAGTAATCGCTATGGGCGTCCCTGATGTACTTGGCGCCATATTAGCGTGTGTCCCTTGAGCGGGAGGCGAAGGGTCCGACACGTGGGGAGAGTTAGTCGGCATAACTTCCCCCTCGACAGACCCCTCTGGTGACAATTCTTTTATAGATAAAAACTGATCTTTACTGTTTAAGGTGAAATCAATACATTTAGTACACATTCTCCTATGAGGCTCCACCATGGCTTTTAAACATAATGAACAAGTATCCTCTGTTTCAGACATGTTTGTACAGACTAGCAATGAGACTAGCAAGCTTGGGAAACACTTTAAAGCAAGTTAACAAGCAATATAAAAAACGTTACTATGCCTTTAAGAGAAACAAATTTTGACAAAATTTGAAATAACAGTGAAAAAAGGCAGTTACACTAACAAAATTTTTACAGTGTATGTAACAAGTCAGCAGAGCATTGCACCCACTTGCAAATGGATGATTAACCCCTTAATAACAAAAACAGAATAATAAATGACAAAAACGTTTTTTAAACAGTCACAACTGCCACAGTCTACTGTGATTGTTACCCTCCTCAAACACGACTTTGAAGCCTTTTGAGCCCTTCAGAGATGTCCTGGATCATGCAGGAAGAAGCTGAATGTCTCTGTCAGTATTTTTAGCTGCACAGAAAAGCACTAAAATAGGCCCTTCCCACTCATATTGCAACAGTGGAAAGCCTCAGGAACTGTTTCTAGGCAAAAATCAAACCAGCCATGTGGAAAAAAACTAGGCCCCAATAAGTTTTGTCACCAAACATATATAAAAACGATTAAACATGCCAGCAAACGTTTTATATTACACTTTTATAAGAGTATGTATCTCTATAAATAAGCCTGATACCAGTCGCTATGACTGCATTTAAGGCTTTACTTACATTAATCCGGTATCAGCAGCATTTTCTAGCAAATTCCATCCCTAGAAAAATATTAACTGCACATACCTTATTGCAGGAAAACCTGCACACCATTCCCTCTCTGAAGTTACCTCACTCCTCAGAATATGTGAGAACAGCAATGGATCTTAGTAACTTCTGCTAAGATCACAGAAATCACAGGCAGATTCTTCTTCTAATGCTGCCTGAGATGAAACAGTACACTCCGGTACCATTTAAAAATAACAAACTTTTGATTGAAGTTAAAAAACTAACTATAATACACCACTCTCCTCTTACTACGTCCATCTTTGTTGAGAGTTGCAAGAGAATGACTGGATATGCCAGTGAGGGGAGGAGCTATATAGCAGCTCTGCTGTGGGTGATCCTCTTGCAACTTCCTGTTGGGAAGGAGAATATCCCACAAGTAATGGATGATCCGTGGACTGGATACACTTAAGAGAAAATAACTTAATATTTATTTAAGAGACAATTTGTATTATCTGGTGACCTACTGCCCACACAAAAAATTAAAAACACTTCTCCTCTAGATTGATTGTAATTGTAAATGAACTTGGGTGGTATCAATATAGGATCTATAAAGTTACAATATTGTATTGGCTTATGTATTGGTGTTGTTCTTATTTAATGTTTATGTTACTTAGCCTAATGTACGGCTTGTTTTAGAAGGTACAAATTAGCTGTTAATATCTGCTGTGTATAAGGATTACACCTCTTAATATTGCTTTATAGACCTCTGTACTTCAATATTACCTTGAAGTGTTCAGGTGGCAAACTCTGTATATATTAATTATAGCTGGATTAGCAGTTCTGTTGAGAGTTATATTTTGCTGTTGTTTTACTTATACACCTATTAAAGGTGTTCTAGTTAGATAATAGACTGGCAGTATCGGTGTTGAACTTAATGTTGCACCTGTCACTTTAATGCATAACGTATTATGCAGCTGTTAAGCTTTTTGAAGCTGTTGGAAATGTTACTTCTAAATTATAACTGCAATGCTGACCCCTGCTGGTGTAAAAGTGAAAACCTTTAGATTTGTTTTTCCACTGATGTGCCGTGATGTTTCACAATATTGTAACTATGTTACTCTTCATTGATTTGGTAACTTGTTCTGCAATTATTTAGCAAATTTACTTCAACTTTGTTTGAATGTCATCAGAGCAAGTTAATACTGTATATATATATTATTGAAGGAGGAAGATTACAACTTAAGCAGTAAACTGTGCTGTAGTTTATTTCACTTTAGGTTTGTAGCAAAGAATCTTGCAAATATATATATATATAGTTAGATCGATTTATTTGCTGTTCTGTTATAGCTTAATGCAGAAAACAGTGAGCGATTGTAAAATTAATTCCTATAGCCCCACAGTAGTTAGACTGTAAAAGCCGTTAACCCACAGCAGGACTTGTATAATTAGAACATTCGTTTGTAATCTTATCATATCAAATGTATATCCAGAGACTTAGATAAATCTGCCACTAGAAAAGTTTTTTGTTACCATAATTGTACCACATACTACTTTTGTTCAGATTAAATTATATACATAGAGAAGAGCTTTTAAAATAAGGAACCCCTGACGCAGAGTTTCACATACGCTTCCTCAGAGGGGGTTAAGCGAGGCGGCAAAAGACTGTTTCTTTATTGGTACTGTGTTCTCGCCTCCTGCGTCTTGGATTGGGGTATAGGTATTTGTCATTATTGGTTTGATCAAATGTCAATCAACAGGCTTCTTCAGTTTTACGTTCAATACCAGTATTCTTAATATTTATTGCCTGTGTTATGGGTACGGAAGTCTATTCTTATATGTGATGAATATTACTAAGATCTTATTAAGCCTATCAGTTTTAAGATGATATTTGTATACTTAAACAGATGTTATATGAATTGATTATGTTAAATTCCTGTTACTAAATATCATTACGATTTAATAATAATTATTTCTGACATGAGAATGTCCTTGCTATATGCTTACCTAAGTTACCATGAGGGATTATGGTTTGCTCTAGAATATAGAGTATTTTATAAAACTTTGCTATGTGATATGTGTTGATATTTATGTTACTTGAATGCTGTGGATTAAAGATGTGTATACTTGTATATACCTAGAGTTATAAAATTGCTATGATTTCAAAGTGCTCGACAAAAAGCTATATTATGTGATTTTAATCAAAATAACTTAAACACTGTGAGGTTGTGAAAAAATGCAAAACTTCTAATGTGCATTTAATAATAATTGGATATAATCCTAACTGTATGTGTTATTTGGTGCTTATTTATAACAAATATTGTAATGGGAAAAATAACTATAAAAATAATGTGTTTGTGATGTTACTTACAGTGTGAGGTTTTTTTTTAGGTTTACCTGGTTATTAATTACAACATTGTTCTTACTTATATAACTATGAAATAGTGAGATTATATATTCTAATACAGGCTTTTATTGGTGCTTAGGTGTTTTGATAAACAATGTGACTTAATTGTGATTTTTAGGTGTGCATGCTATTTAGCCCATATGGTTTTACACTATGCAATAGGTGTATCCATTTGCATTCCATTTTCAAAAGGGTGTGTTCTATATTGCCTCCTCTTATGCCCAAAGTTGCCTGTTGTAAGACTGTAAACTTTAGCAGTTAGTCATTGCTGTTGTGCTTATAAGAGAAGTGTTTTGCCACACTTGTTATGGCCTTACCCTTTTCTAAGTCTTTCTTTGCATTACGAATATTTCTACTGTGTTCCTTCTACACACGCCTACAACTCCGCCCACTGCTCAGAATATTGCTGATCACTTCAAAAATAAGATTGACACCATTAGGAAAGACATCTACACCTGTCACCCCTCAAAACCAGCCCTCCTACCCACCACTTCAATTAACAAAACTCTCTGCTTCTTCCTCCTGTAACAGAGGAAGAAGTCTCCATACTCCTATATTCAGCTCATCTCACAACCTGCCCACCTGATCCTATTCCTCAACAACTTCTTCCCTCTCTCTGCTTCACTAACCCCTATCCTAACTTACCTCTTTAACCAGTCTCTCAATGCTGGCACATTTCCTGATACATTCAAGCATGCATCAATCACACCAATCCTAAAAAAACCTGCACTTGACCCCTCCACCCCTTCTAAAAATCGATCAGTTTCCTTACTTCCCTTTGCTTTATAATCGCCTAACTCAATTTCCTTCTTAAACGGGAAGAGTCCACAGCTGCATTCATTACTTTTGGGAATTCAGAACCTGGCCACCAGGAGGCGGCAGACACACCCCAGCCAAAGGCTTAAATACCTCCCCCACTTCCATCATCCCCCAGTCATTCTTTGCCTTTCGTCACAGGAAGTTGTCAGAGAAGTTTCAGAAGATTGAAAGATAGGGGCATATCTATCAAGCTCTGTGTTTCTGGGGAGTCTTCAGACACCTGCTCCATAACCTTTCTGCCTGCTCTGATGAGGCGGACAGAAATCGGCACAATTCAACCCGATCGAGTACGATCGGGTTGATCGACACCCCCTGCTGGCGGCCGATTGGCTGCGAATCTACAGGGGACGGCGTTGCACCAGAGCGTATTGCTCTGCACATTCAGCGAGGTCTGGCGGACCTGATCCACACTGTCGGATAAGGTCCGCCAGACCTTTGATAAATAGGCATCATAGTCTCTTATGGAGGGTAGTACTCTTCGAAATGGGACTGGAGTTTTAAGTAATCCTGTCAGCCTATCAGTGAGGACATGGATGAAAGAGTCCGGAGATGCAGGGAGTGTCGTCTCTGTGAAACCATGCCGACTCATGTTAACAGCTCCTTGGCAATCAGCGTTGACTAGTTTAGCTGCCTGCCTTTTTTCACTCAAGTCCATGTCAGAAGCGCTGCTACTATCTGTCACACTTGAAGGGCTGTGATCCTATTCCACGGCGTGGATTCCGGTAAGATTGTTTCATTTTATTTCAATATGTGAATGTAATGTTACCGAAAGAAGTCAGGGTCCCAGTGGGACTCCTTTATCTTAAAATGGAATCAAGGGTTAATATCTCCTGTGGGGGGTTATTGAACAGGGGGGACTTTAATCATGTTTGTTATATGATCTGTCTGCTAATGTGTAGTGAAGCTTGGGCTCATGGCTATTCGGAACATAATGGCCTTATCAGACTGCGCTGTCCTTTTGGACCGACGCGCCTTTTTTTTGCGGGCTTACACGGTGCACCTCATGACCGGGTGTGGTCACGTTGTAATTCCATTTTCGTACCCTGACCGAGTGGCAACGGAGAGTCTGTTCGTTGTTTTTTTTTTATTTATCTGTTCGTTGGTTGTCTGGTTCACAGGAGGTGGTGAGTGCCCCAGCCATTGGGGGTGTAAGGTGCCGTTAGCTTTAGTCCATATTTGCAATCTCCAAGTTATTGAGGATTCTGATTTTTTAGAGACTGAAATCTTCGACTGAGTATACTTGTGAGGAGTATGAAATGGCCCAGGTTATCCATGTCCAACAGTTATGTTCCGATTGCTGAGTACTCTCTTCCTCCTAATAAGGGAATGTAGAGTGCATTGAGCCATCCGCCCCTGAGGATTCCATGTCCCGGGAGGTGCGTGCCCCAGAACCTTCTTTTGCTACGCAAGCAGGTGTCCCTATGGCCGTTACTCCTCAGGAAGGCGGCCCGTTTCCTCCAGAGGTTACAGCACGGTTCCGCATGACTAATCTATGGCGATGGCACATTTATATCTCCCAAGAGAAGTATTTTTAAGATACTGTTCATGTTCTGTTAACCAGGGTCCGTCAAACGTGAGATCGCCTGAGTCAGTTTGACCTTCTGGGGAAGTGATGGCCTCTGAGGCTTCAGGGGCCCCTCCCTCAGGGCCGGGGTCGTCCATCGATCCGGCGGGGAAACATTTTACCTTCCGTTATAGACTGGCACGTCTTCGTGTACTACTAAGGCATATTTGGTGGTGCTGGAGTATTCTGGTCCTACTGGGTCGAGAGATCCTCGGTCTTCCATGCCGGATGGCAAACTGGGTTAGACGTATGGGTATGAAGCCAATCTCCTTGACGTCTCCGTTTTTCTTTTCTTTTAAGTATCTGTTCCAGTTCTAAACTTAGGAGAATAGGGCCGCTGATCGGCTGGTCCTATTAGCGTGCCCATTCTCCTTGGGCGTTCACCCTCGGGGTGCTGCCTTCATTTTCTTTGATCCGATTAGGATGTGTTTATTTTGTTTTATGAAGCTCATGTCTGTTATGATTTTCCGTTCGGAACATTTCGTCTCTGGAACTGTCACTTGCGATTTTATGGTCACGTGAGCACTTTCTCGGAAGTTGCACAGTACTATATAATGACATAGTTATGTTTATACTTTATGTTATCGATCCCGTCGGGGGCTTTGATTTTTCTTGGACAGTTTCGGAGTGTTCTCGTACCGGGCGGTACTGGTCGGGCGCTAGTTGCTGTTCCTTACAGTTCATGTCACCCACGTGGTGCCGGGTTGTTCACTTCAGTAAGTGTTCGTTTGTTCTTGTTACCATTGCTAGACGTCGGAGGGACTATATCGGTCCTCCTCCTGTTCCTCCTGTGGAGGGGGTTCCAGACTCAGCCTACTGAGGCTCCTCATGGAAGGCCCTTTGGCCTGGGAACCGAAGTTGCTCCATTTCCCATGGGTTTGGATGACCTCTGGGTGTCGGGGGGTACCAGATGGATGACTATTTTCGTTTTCACTCTTGGTATTTTCCGGATGTCTTTTTGTGGCCTAGTCGCGGTACCTCTCGTAGGTTGCTGGGGCTACTTGCTGCCCTTTCTGGGTGGTCGGGTCATCTGTCTTCCTTACCATTCCCTTTTAAGCATGTTGCACACTCTCTACAGAGCACAGGGGTTGAGGTTACTCCCCGTTTTCCCCATGGCATCTCCTGGTTGACTGGTCTGCCAGGAGTTGTGAGGCTCCGACTGTTTTTCCTGTGAGGTACAGGATTTTCCAGGAGGCTGATCCTTTATGGGTCTTGGTGATATCACTTTTAGGCCGGAGAGGTTGTTCAGTTGGTAAAATACCCTGACTTCGTCAGCCCTTCATCCTTCAAATGGAGCCTGTTCTGTGTAATCCCTTGACCTTAGCGGGGGATGTTCCCCTTAGACTCTCTGAGAGATCTAGCCTTTGGGGTTTACAAGCAGAGGGTCCTGGTTTCGGACGCTCCCCCAGGTGCTGGTTGCCGTTTTCTTAGGCCTGTTAAGATGTCTTTCTAGGCTCTCTGGTCTCTACCTATTTCAAGCGTTCAATGTCCAGGGACATTGGGATGTGGGATGCACTGCCCATGGTGCACTTCTCCGTATGAGGTAACGATGGTTCCTCAGGGGGTTTAACCTTCGACCAATCTCGGGTTCTGGGGGTCTAGTTTATGACCATGTCTTGTCAGAGTTCGGAGTCTGGATCGGTCCTGGACGGTTCAGTTTCAAACCTTGGTTCGAAACATCCGCTGGTTCCTTCGGGTAAGCTTGCTGTCTTCCGGTGGAATCTGACAGTGGTAGTCAGGGGCAGTTATTGCACCTTGATGTGGGCTCGTGGTTGTCTGTTCCACTGAGCTGTTAGTATGACCGAATGGTCTCATCACTTTGTTTCACCATTCTCTCATCCCTTCTCTATGCCTATGGATGTGGAAGCGGTTCCTTTGCAATTGTCCTCCTTCGGGGGGGGGGGGGGTTCTGTCCTCCTTGCCTGCAAGAGGTCCTGGGGCTGGGACGCTATCTCCCTGGTTTTGTAGTGGTCCCTCTTATGAGAGACCTGTGTAGGGGTTCTGGAACCCGAGCAAGTAGTATTTCCGTCATGGCTTGTGGTAACAAGCGCAATTTAAATTATGATCAAAGTTGTTCCCCATGGGTTCATTCCCTTTTAGGCCCACTCTTTTCTTTTGAGGTGTAGTCCGAATAATTTTATATTCTTTGTTTTCGGATGTTGCCAATCCTTTTGGACTGGGTCAGTTTCCTCGGAGTGGGGGTTGAGGATCTGACTGCTCTGCTGAGTCTTGACCGTGTAATTCCAGTTGATGCTTAGTAGATAAAGGGTTGGAGTTTGAGTCCTGCTGTGGCAGCTTTCTAATCTTGTCTCCTGCTTTTAGTGGGGGTTCACGGTGTTTCATCCCTCCACTGATTTCTTATGCTGCTGGTTGGATGTTCTTCTAAGGAGAGAGTTGCCGTCGATATTTTTGATCTCCTATGATGGCTTAGGGTCAACCTTGCTGCCGGAGTTCAGAGATGACTGTGTTTTCACAAGATAGCTTTTTTTCTGATAGGATATTTAGTTTGTTTCTATCCTTGTCTAAGGGCTCCGACTTTCTTCAGCTCCATATGGGTTTCGTCCTATGTTGTCTACTTTTAGCGGTTGTGTCTGCTAAAATATGGTAAAGTGGAGTAAATGACTTCCTTGAAGCACCATAAGTAGTATGGTGTTGTGTCAGGGAGCTGAGGGTAGACCTTGGTTCTTGCCCGTGATCGCCTTTTCATAGGTGTGGAGTTGATCCCTGGTCCTTGTCCTTCTAGGGAGTCATCCTTCGGTGGTTGTCTTTAGCAACCTTGGATTTGATTACTCGTTTTGAGATTTTTTTTACCATAGTTGGTGATCTTTTGGATACCTTATGGGTCCTCCGTTTTCCCCTTCAAAAGTAGGTGTAAGTCTCTTCCTTCGGGTCGGGGGTTAATTCTGCTCCTCAGGGTTCTTTTGTGCTCAATGGATTCTAGAGATTCTGAGTGGTCACTAGGACGGCCTTGCAGATGTTTAACTGATGGGCAGTTACTTGGTCTTTCAGGTTTTTCAGCCCTTGTGTCTAAGTGTTACAGTTTTTTTTATCGGGTGCTGAGTAATTTCAGGCTGTGGTGCCCTTCGAAGGGGCCACCTTCTGTACCCGCTCTTTGTTTGCATTCAGTGTCCTCTATAGCTTGGGTATTGGTTTCCCAAAAGTAATGAATGCAGCTGTGGACCCTTCCCATTTAAGAAGAAAATCTTAAATTATGCTTACCTGATAACTTTCTTTTCTTCTGACGGGAAGAGTCCACAGCTCCCCGCCCGTGTTTTTTCTACGTGGCGGACGTATTTTAGTTTTTATTCTTCAGGCACCTTTTTCACCTGATATTTCTCCTGCAGCTGTGGACTCTTCTCGTCAGAAGAAAAACATAATTTATGTAAGAATTTACCTGATAAATTAATTTCTTTCATATTGGCAAGAGTCCATGAGCTAGTGACGTATGGGATATACATTCCTACCAGGAGGGGCAAAGTTTCCCAAACCTCAAAATGCCTATAAATACACCCCCCACCACACCCACAATTCAGTTTAACGAATAGCCAAGTAGTGGGGTGAAGTGGGGTGATAAGAAAGGAGCGAAAGCATCAACAAGGAATTGGAATAATTGTGCTTTATACAAAAAAATCATAACCACCACAAAAAGGGTGGGCCTCATGGACTCTTGCCAATATGAAAGAAATGAATTTATCAGGTAAATTCTTACATAAATTATGTTTTCTTTCATGTAATTGGCAAGAGTCCATGAGCTAGTGACGTATGGGATAGCAAATACCCAAGATGTGGAACTTCCACGCAAGAGTCACTAGAAATGGAGGGATAAAAATAAAGACAGCCAATTCCGCTGAAAAATAAATCCACAACTCAAATCAAAAGTTTTAATCTTTATAATGAAGAAAAATGAAATTATAAGCAGAAGAATCAAACTGAAACAGCTGCCTGAAGAACTTTTCTACCAAAAACTGCTTCCGAAGAAGCAAATACATCAAAATGGTAGAATTTAGTAAAAGTATGCAAAGAAGACCAAGTTGTTGCTTTGCAAATCTGATCAACAGAAGCTTCATTCTTAAAAGCCCAGGAAGTAGAAACCGACCTTGTAGAATGAGCCGTAATCCTCCGAGGCGGGGATTTATCCGACTCCAAATAAGCATGATGAATCAAAAGCTTTAACCAAGATGCCAAAGAAATGGCAGAAGCCTTCTGACCTATCCTAGAACTAGAAAAGAGAACAAATAGACTAGAAGTCTTTCTGAAATCTTTAGTAGCTTCAACATAATATTTCAAAGCTCTTACCACATCCAAAGAATGTAAAGATCTCTCCAGAGAATTCTTAGGATTAGGACACAATGAAGGGACAACAATTTCTCTACTTATTCAACTAGATATCAACCATACTTATAAGTGGTTTATGACATTAAATCTAGATCAATTTTTGTCATGTAGACTCACAAATTATGTACGTAGATTCATAAATTAGTATCCAATTAACCAATAAAACTGGATATCTACCTTTCCCTGTACTACTCTCTGTTTTGATTCTTATAACGGTTCCAACTTTATCTCCATTCACCAAGGACAATCATAAAATACAGATGTACTAGGAAACCCAACGCATGAGTCTAGATTGTGTGTGTTTTTAATTGTGTGTGTTTTTTCCCCCTTTTAATTTAATAATGTAAATAAAAGTTATATTTTATCATCCTATTCCACACACCTCTGAAAACTACTTACTTGTTGTAAATAACAGATAATCATTTCATCACTAAGGTGAAGTTATATATATATATATATATATATATATATATATATATATATACACACATATATACATATATACACATACATTGACAGCTCTTGAGTGCTATAAGTGTATTCTTTTTTTTTGGGCGGATTTTCTCAATCCACCATAAATTTGCTTCAAGTTTAGACAATACACAGCACCATTAACTCATTCACTCTGTATTGACAGAGTCCATAATAACATTATGAAATATTGAAGTTATGAAGAGCTTTTTCCACAAATTTACATAAGAAGTAGTGCCATTGTTTTTTTGTAAATTTACAATTTCTCTACTAATGTTGTTAGAATTCACAACTTTAGGTAAAAATTTAAATGAAGTCCGCAAAACTGCCTTATCCTGATGAAAAATAAGAAAAGGAGATTCACAAGAAAGAGCAGATAACTCAGAAACTCTTCTAGCAGAAGAGATGGCCAAAAGGAACAATACTTTCCAAGAAAGTAATTTAATGTCCAGAGAATGCATAGGCTCAAATGGAGGAGCCTGTAAAGCCCTCAAAACCAAATTAAGACTCCAAGGAGGAGAGATTGACTTAATGACAGGCTTGATACGAACCAAAGCCTGTACAAAACAATGAATATCAGGAAGATTAGCAATTTTCTGTGAAAAAGAACAGAAAGAGCAGAGATTTGTCCTTTCAAGGAACTTGCAGACAAACCCTTATCCAAACCATCCTGAAGAAACTGTAAAATTCTAGGAATTCTAAAAGAATGCCAAGAGAATTTATGAGAAGAACACCATGAAATGTAAGTCTTCCAAACTCGGTAATAAATCTTTCTAGACACAGATTTATGAGCCTGCAACATAGTATTAATCACTGAGTCAGAGAAACCTCTATGACTAAGCGTTCAATCTCCATACCTTCAAATTTAATGATTTGAGATCCTGATGGAAAAATGGGCCTTGATATAGGAGGTCTGGCCTTAACGGAAGTGGCCAAGGTTGGCAACTGGACATCCGAACAAGATCCGCATACCAAAACCTGTGTGGCCATGCTGGAGCCACCAGCAGTAAAAATGAACGCTCCATTATGATTTTGGAAATCACTCTTGGAAGAAGAACTAGAGGCGGAAAGATATAAGCAGGTTGATAATTCCAAGGAAGTGACAACGCATCCACTGCTTCCGCCTGAGGATCCCTGGACCTGGACAGATACCTGGGAAGTTTCCTGTTTAGATGAGAAGTCATCAGATCTATTTCTGGAAGCCCCCACATCTGAACAATCTGAAAAAACACATCTGGATGAAGAGACCACTCTATCGGATGTAAAGTCTGGCGGCTGAGATAATCCGCTTCCCAATTGTCTATACCTGGGATATGGACCGCAGAAATTAGACAGGAGCTGGATTCCGCCCATGCAAGTATCCAAAATACTTCTTTCATAGCTTGAGGACTGTGAGTCCCACCTTGATGATTGACATACGCCAAGGTTGTGACATTGTCTGTCTGAAAACAAATAAACGATTCTCTCTTCAGAAGAGGCCAAAATTGAAGAGCTCTGAGAATCGCACTGAGTTCCAAAATATTGATTGGTAATCTCGCCTCTTGAGATTTCCAAACCCCGTGCGCTGTCAGAGATCCCCAGACAGCTCCCCAACCTGAAAGACTCGCATCTGTTGTGATCACAGTCCAGGTTGGATGAACAAAAGAGGCCCCTTGAACTAAACGATGGTGATCTAACCACCAAGTCAGAGATAGTCGAATATTGGGTTTTAAGGATATTAATTGTGATATCTTTGTATAATCCCTGCACCATTGGCTCAGCATATTAAGCTGAAGAGGTCTCATGTGAAAACGAGCAAAGGGGATCGCGTCCGATGCTGCAGTCATGAGACCTAAAACCTCCATGCACATAGCTACTGAAGGGAATGATTGAAACTGAAGGTTCCGACAAGCTGAAACCAATTTCAGACGTCTTTTGTCTGTTAGAGACAAAGTCATGGATACTGAATCTATTTGGAATCCTAAAAAGGTTACCCTTGTCTGAGGAATCAAGGAACTTTTTGGTAAATTGATCCTCCAACCATGTCTTTGAAGAAACAACACTAGTTGATTCGTGTGAGATTCTGCAGAATGTAAAGACTGAGCAAGTACCAAGATATCGTCCAAATAAGGAAACACCGCAATACCCTGCTCTCTGATTACAGAGAGTAGGGCACGAGAACCTTTGAAAAGATCCTTGGAGCTGTGGATAGGCCAAAAGGAAGAGCAACAAATTGGTAATGCCTGTCTAGAAAATAGAATCTCAGAAACTGATAGTGATCTGGATGAATCGGAATATGAAGATATGCATCCTGTAAGTCTATTGTGGACATATAATGCCCTTGCTGAACAAAAGGCAGAATAGTCCTTATAGTCACCACCTTGAATGTTGGTGTTCTTACATAATGATTCAAAATTTTTAGATCCAGAACTGGTCTGAAAGAATTCTCCTTCTTTGGAACAATGAACAGATTTGAATAAAACCCCAGACCCCGTTCCTGAAAGGGAACTGGCACAATTACCCCAGATAACTCCAGGTCTGACACACACTTCAGGAAAGCCTGAGAGAGAAAAAATTCTCACAGGCGGTCTTACTTTGAAACCTATTCTGTACCCTTGAGAAATAATGTTCTGAATCCAATGATTTTGGATTGAATTGATCCAACCATCCTTGTAAAATCTTAGTCTGCCCCCTACCAGCTGTGCTGGAATGAGGGCTGCACCTTCATGTGCACTTGGGGGCTGATTTGATTTTTTAAATGGCTTGGATTTATTCCAGACTGGAGAAGGCTTCCAATTGGAAACTGTTCCCTTAGGGGAAGGGTCAGATTTCTGTTCCTTATTTTGACAAAAGGAACGAAAACGGTTAGCAGCCCTAAATTTACCCTTAGATTTTTTATCCTGAGGCAAAAAAACTCCCCTCTCCCCAGTGACAGTTGAAATAATAGAATCCAACTGAGAACCAAAAAATGTATTACCTTGGAAAGAGAGAGATAGCAACGTTGATTTAGAAGTCATATCAGCATTCCAAGATTTAAGCCATAAAGCTCTTCTAGCTAATATAGCTAAAGACATATATCTTACATCAATTCTAATGATATAAAAAATGGCATCACAAATGAAATTATTAGCATGTTGAATTAACTTAACAATGCTATACACATTATGATCTGGTACTTGCTGTGCTAAAGTTTCCAACCAAAAGGTTGAAGCAGCAGCAACATCAGCCAAAGAAATAGCAGGCCTAAGAAGATGACCTGAACATAAATAAGCCTTCCTTAGAAAAGATTCAAGTTTCCTATCTAAAGGATCTTTAAAAGAAGTACTATCTGCCGTAGGAATAGTAGTACGTTTAGCAAGAGTAGAGATGGCCCCATCAACTTTGGGGATCTTTTCCCAAAACTCCAATCTATCAGTTGGCAAAGGATACAGTTTTTTAAACCTTGAAGGAGGAGTAAAAGAAGTACCCAGTCTATTCCATTCCCTAGAAATTACATCTGAAATAGCATCAGGAACTGGAAAAACCTCTGGAATAACTACATGAGGTTTAAAAACCGAATTTAAACGTTTACTCGTTTTAATATCAAGAGGACTAGTCTCCTCCATATCTAATGCAATCAACACCTCTTTTAATAAGTAACAAATATACTCCATTTTAAATAAATATGAGGATTTGTCAGTGTCAATATCTGAGGTAGAATCTTCTGAAACAGATAGATCCTCATCAGATGCTGTTGGTCATTTAAAAATTCATCAAATTTATGAGAAGTTTTAAAAGACCTTTTAAGTTCATTAGAAGGTGGTATGACAGACAAAGCCTTCTGAATGGAATTAGAAACAAATTCTCTCACATTAACAGGAATATCCTGAACATTAGATGTTGAAGGAACAACAACAGGAAATGGATTATTACTTATGGAAATATTGTCTGCTTTTGAAAGTTTATCATGACAACTAGCACAAACTACAGCCGGAGGAAGAGTTACCACAAGTTTACAACAAATGCACTTAGCTTTGGTAGAACCGAGATCAGGCAGCAGGTTTCCAGTAGTAGATTCTGATACAGGGTCAGCTTGAGACATCTTGCAATATGTAATAGAAAAAATAACATATAAAGCAAAATTATCAATTTCCCTATTATGACAGTTTCAGGAATGGGAAAAAATGCAAAAAAAAATAAGCCTCTGGAAACCAGAAGCAAAATGAAATAAGGACTTAAATAATGTCAAAAATCTGGCGTCAAGTATGACGCACAACTGACAAAATATTTTTTGGCGCCAAGAACGTCTGCAACAAACACTAGCGTCATAGATGACGCAACTACGTTTAAACTCTCGGCGACAACTAAGAAGCCGGAAATGACGAAATTGCGGCAACAAACGTAATTTTCACGCCAAAAAAAGGCTTGCGCCAAGAATGACGCAATAAATTGTAGCATTTTGCGCTCCCGCGAGCCTAACAGCCCGCAATTTAGAAAAATAAAGTCAATTTGAAAAATTTTCAGGTAAGATTTTTATATATATATATATATATATATATATATATATATATATATTTATAAATGCATTTCCCAAAAAATTAAACTGACAGTCTGTAAGAAGAAAATATACTGATTAACCTGAATCATGGCAAATATAATTACAAACATTATATTTAGAACTTTACATATAAAGTGCCAAACCATAGCTGAGTGTGTCTTAAATAAAAGGAAAACATACTTACCAAAAGACACTCATCTACATAAAGTAGATAGCCAAAGTAGTACTGAAACGAGAATCAGTAGAGGTAATGGTATATAAGAGTATATCGTCGATCTGAAAAGGGAGGTAGGAGATGAATCTCTACGACCGATAACAGAGAACCTATGAAATAGATCCCCGTTAGGATGACCATTGTATTCAATAGGTAATACTCCCTTCACATCCCTCTGTCATTCACTGCACTCTGAGAGGAACCGGGCTTCAGCATGCTGAGAAGCGCATGTCAACGTAGAAATCTAGCACAAACTTACTTCACCACCTCCATAGGAGGCAAAGTTTGTAAAACTGAATTGTGGGTGTATTTATAGGCATTTTGAGGCTTGGGAAACTTTGCCTTCCTGGTAGGAATGTATATCCCATACGTCACTAGCTCATGGACTCTTGCCAATTACATGAAAGAAAGAAAATTATCAGGTAAGCATAATTTAAGTTTTCTCACAACGCCTTACTTGATCCACTACAATCTGGTTTCCGCCCTAAACAATCAACAGAAACCGCGCTCACTAAAGAAATAAATTACCTGTTATCAGCTAAAACAAAAGCTCACTACTTCTTACTAATTCTTCTTGACCTATCCACTGCTTTCGACACAGTTGAACAGCCTCTTCTCCTAAAAATCCTACATTCATTTGGCGTCCAAGACAGAGCCCTCACCTGGTTTGCTTCATATCTCTCAAACCGCTCGTTTTCCGTTCCCTTTAACACCACATCTTCTGATCCTTTGCCTCTCTCAGTTGGAGTACCACGAGGCTCTGTCTTGGGTCCCTTGCTTTTCTTTTTCTATACATCCTCCCTTGGAAAACGTATAGCCTCCTTTGGCTTCCAGTACCACTTATATGCTGATGATACCCAAATCTATCTTTCCTCCCCTGATATCTCACCCTCTTTACTTAACCAGATTTCCAACTGTCTCTTTGCAATTTCCTTATGGACGTCCTCACACTACCTACAACTCAATCAGTTCAAAACTGAGCTGCTTCTTATTCCCCCATCTTCCAGACATCCAAGACCTGGCATTCCTCTCACGATCGGAGACTCTATTCTCAACCCCTCACCCCAGGTCCGCTGCTGTCTTGGGGTCATACTTGACTCCGAACTCAAATTCAACCTATATATACAAGCACTTACCAAATCCTGCCGTGCACAACTACGCAACATTTCCAGAATTCGTCCCTTCCTTACTCAAAAAACTATGAAAATACTAATTCATTCCCTCACTTTGTCACACTGCATTGACTATTGCAATCTACTTCTAAATGGCCTTCCAAACCACCCCTTCTCCTCCCTCCAATCTATTATGAATGCTTCAACTAGACTCATCCACCTAAGTCGCTGATCTACATCAGTAGCTCCGCTCTGCCAGTCTCTACACTGGCTCCCCATACACTCCAGAATACAATTTAAAGTATTACCCCTTACTTACAAAGCACTCAACAGCCTCACTCCCAACTATATTTCCTCTCTCATCTCCAAACACTCTCCAACCCGTCCTCTTCGATCAACCTCTGACCTACTTCTCTCCACTATTATTATCTCTACATCCCACTCCCAAGACTTAACACGTGCTGCCCCTGTCCTCTGGAAATATCTACCTCGCTCCTTAAGACCGTCTCCAACCTTGTATAGTTTCAGACGCTCCTTGAAAACAAACTTATTCAAAGAGGCTTACCATCTCTCCTCCATACCAAACTAATTCTTGAACTCCATGACTCATTACTGCAACAACAATCCATGTAACAAGCTACCCCAAACCTTTTGACTTTGCACCCTTAACCTGTAGATTGTAAGCTCTCCGGAGTAGGGCCCTCTTCCTCCTGTACTAGATGTGTTTAGTTATGTTTTGTATTTTATCACAAATCCTTGTCATATACCCCTATCTTTGTACCCACCGCTATGGAATTTTGCGGCGCTATCCAAATAAATGAAAATAATAATACACATTGCAAGTTTAAAAAAATATATATTCTATATACTATTACTAATATATCCTTAAATTCAGAGAAGTACATAAATGTGAAACTTTATCTTTTATATATGTATATTTGTATAGTGTTAAAAATACCTGTTGAGCTTTCTTCACTGGATGTGTAAGTGCCCTTTTCTAGAAGTAGGTTCACCATTGTGGGGGAGTTAGCTACTTTTAAAGGAGTTTCTCCCTTTCTATTACTTTGATGTGGATTTCCTCCATAACGTAACAGCAGTTTTACTACCTGAAAGAGAGGGGGACAACAGATAAATAATGCACTATTGAAGAAATATTTAATTAATTTAAAAAAAATCATATTGGAAAATATAACGCCAAGTTTTTAAGCACAAACAGATCTTAAATTGATTCCCTACAATTAGCTCTTCATGTTCTGAACAACAACACCAAATAGGATGAATAGACCCTTTTTCGAGATGGAGACTTTATGGTTGAATTAGTCTAGTTGTCTACAGCCCTTCCTTACTTTAAGGGACATGGAAGTCAAAATGAAACATTCATGATTCAAAGAGTTTTAAAAACTATCTTATTTGGTAACTTTTGTTGAAATAAGCATGAGAGCCTACTGAAGTAGGCTAAGGAACATACAGGTCTTAAGTTCTACAGTGGGGAATGAAAGTATTTAGTCAGCCACCAATTGTGCAAGTTCTCCCACTTAAGAAGATGAGAGAGGCCTGTAATTTTCATCATAGGTATACCTCAACCATGAACATTGTCTGATTTGGAAAGAATTTATTTGCAAATTATGGTGGAAAATAAGTATTTGGTCAATATCAAAAGTTCATCTCAATACTTTGTTATATATCCTTTGTTGGCAATGACAGAGGTCAAATGTTTTCTGTAAGTCTTCACAAGGTTGTCACACACTGTTGCTGGTATGTTGGCCCATTCCTGCATGCAGATCTCCTCTAGAGCAGTGATGTTTTGGGGCTGTCGCTTGGCAACACGGACTTTCATCTCCCTCCAAAGGTTTTCTATGGGGTTGAGATCTGGAGACTGGCTAGGCCACTCCAGGACCTTGAAATGCTTCTTACGAAGCCACTACTTCGTTGCCCGGGCGGTGTGTTTGGGAACATTGCCATGCTAAAAGACCCAGACACATTTCATCTTCAATGCCCTTGCTGATGGAAGGAGGTTTGCACTCAAAATCTCACGATACATGGCCCCATTCATTCTTTCATGTACACGGATCAGTCGTCCTGTTCCCTTTGCAGAGAAACAGCCCCAAAGCATGATGTTGCCACCCCCATGCTTCACAGTAGGTATGGTGTTCTCTCTCCTCCAAACACAAGTTGTGTTTCTACCAAACAGTTCTACGTTGGTTTCATCTGACCATATGACATTCTCCCAATCCGCTTCTGGATCATCCAAATGCTCTCTAGCATACTTCAGACGGGCCCGGACATGTACTGACTTAAGCAGGGGGACACGTCTGGCACTATAGGATCTGAGTCCCTTGCGGCGTAGTGTATTACTGATGGTAGCCTTTGTTATGTTGGTCCAGCTCTCTGCAGGTCATTCTCTAGGTCCCCCCGTGTGGTTCTGGGATGTTTGCTCACCGTTCTTATGATCATTTTGACCCCACGGGGTGAGATCTTGCGTGGAGCCCAGATCGAGGGAGATTATCAGTGGTCTTGTATGTCTTCCATTTTCTAATTATTGCTCCCACAGTTGATTTCTTCACACCAAGCTGCTTGCCTATTGCAGATTCAGTCTTCCCAACCTGGTGCAGGTCTACAATTTTGTTTCTGGTGTCCTTCAACAGCTCTTTGGTCTTCACCATAGTGGAGTTTAGAGTGTGACTGTTTGAGGTTGTGGACAGGTGTCTTTTATACTGATAACAAGTTCAAACAGGTGCCTTTAATACAGGTAATGAGTGGAGGACAGAGGAGCCTCTTAAAGAAGAAGATACAGGTATGTGTGAGCCAGAAATCTTGCATGTTTGTAGGTGACCAAATATTTATTTTCCACCATAATTTGCAAATAAATTCTTTCAAAATCAGACAATGTGATTGTCTGGATTTGTTTCCACATTTTGTCTCTCATAGTTGAGGTATACCTATGATGAAAATTACAGGCCTCTCTCATCTTCTTAAATGGGAGAACTTGCACAATTGGTGGATGACTAAATACTTTTTTTCCCCACTGTACATGCAGGACCGTCTAACACAGGGCAAAACGGGCAGCTGCCCTGGGCCCAGTCTCTGTTGAGGGGCCCAAGAGTCCTAAAAAAAAAAAAAAAAAAAAAATTTTTTTTTTTTTTTTTTTTTTATTGTTCATACCACACTGCTGATGTGACATGGGGAACACACACATTCAGTCCTAATACTGTCACAGTCAAAAGTACTCTGCTTATATTTTTTTTTAAAAACTGTGCCAGACCGTGCCGGTGTCATGTGACATGCCAAGCTAGTGCTATGTGCTGTTTTAGATGTGCACTGTGCAGCACTGAATGCAAGCCCTAACTCGGCATCCAGCCATTTCCCACTGCATCAGAAAAGGTCCTATTGGGGTTACCACTGTTACCAGGTAACTGCTCTGGTGGTGGGGATTGTTTCTGGGTAGGGCTGACTGTAGGCGCATGCAGCAGAAAGCTGGAGCGGCAGGCACATGAGGATTTGAGCATCTGTGCAGCTGCATACACTGCTCTCTTCAGTCTTGAGGCTGTGTGACTCATCTCACACTGTATCCATGCAGCCTTGGACAGACAGCATCCAGTCTACTGGTCCCCTTAGCCCTGCTCTTTCTGCTGTGGCCCTAAGATCAACTAACTGAAGTTTGTTAGGAGAATAGTGCTTTGTAGAAAGGTGTCAGTGGGAAGAATAAGTGAGTGCACACACGCCCCTCCCCATGCAGCATTGTCTAGTTCAGGGTGAGAGGGAACTTGTTCCTAGCAAAGAAGCAACATGTGCTGGTGTGGCTGATGTATAGCGTCATGCTGATACTTCACACATTAATGTAAGGTTTATTTTTATAGTTTTTATTTTCTCTCTGTCTCAGATTTTACAGCTTCCCATAGTAGTTCTGCTGTTCCAGTCAGTCAACTTATATTTGTCTGCACCTCCATGCTTCCTCCTTTACCTTGCTTTGGTCCTGTTGGCTGCCCTAAATCTCTTTAACCAGCTAACCTCACACCAGAATCACATTCAAAAGAATATTAAATGAATCCACAGTGGAGGAATTTATATATTTATTTACTTATTAGTACTGCTTAGGTCCAGTTTCACATATTGCATTTTTTTTTTTTTTTAAATGATTAGCCCAGCAGTGGATGATTTACCGCTGGGCTAATGATTTAGTTGTTTTTTGGGATGTTGGGGTGGAGATCAAAATTGCATGGGGTGGGGGTGGGGGGCCCAAGAAAATGTTTGCCCAGGGTCCAATCAATATTAAAGAAGGCCCTGTGTACATGTATAAAATGGTTTTAAACGTCTCGTCAAATAATAGCTGCCATAGAGTAAGCCCTGATCGCCTTTATGAAAAGTACTTCAGCATAGATGCATCTGTTTACTAGAAATCACAAAGCCATTTTAAAGATTTATGTAAACATACTGGGTTAGGTGATATTTTGTGAACAAGAACGAAACACTATTGCAAATAGTCTTGGTAGAGGCAGATTCAAACAAGTGTGCCCCTAGGCAACAGCTACACATGTTCAATAAAACCAGGGAAGCAGGTTACACATTTACATAACCAATTAAAACTAGATTCCTGATAAAATAAATTTCTTGAAAAACAAAGTAGAACCAGTATTAGTACTGATGGGCAGATGTTCGCCAAAACCTAGAATAGGCAGAAATGTGTCCCAGATAACTAGGCAGTAGAAGCCCTGTATATACAACCCCTACACTTCATAAGGCACCTCATGTATAACCAAGCAAGAACTTCGAGAAAGGAAGGACATTTAGGTAAAAATGTTTAACAGTGGCACAAGAAAAAAAACAAGACAAGCAGAACAAAGTTTTTATATGGTTCTTCAGAGTTAAAATTATTTATCATGGGATCAGACAAATCTAATTGCCGAGAGCAGGTTTGAAAGTACAAAGAAAGGAAAAGAAATTCAGACGTTCAAAGCTCCTTGCTTGTTTCCAGAATTCAGACAGGATAAAAAAAAAAAAAAATCAATGAAGAAAAAAAAAACTTCCACACACAAGTAGATGCTATAGAAATCAAGTTAATGCATCTAAAAACTAGACATCTGCATTTGACTTGTCTTAAAGATACTGATTTGTAAGACTGCTGTTGATCATGGATTTAACGTGACAGTCTAGTCCAAAATAAACTTTCATGATTAAGATAGGGCAATGTAATTTTAAATTTACTTTTATCACCAATTTTGCTTTGTTCTCTTGGTATTCTTAGTTGAAAACTGAACCTAGCAGGTTCATATACTAATTTCTTAGACCTTGAAGGCCGCCTCTAAGCTGAATGTATTTTGACAGTTTTTCACCACTAGAGGGTGTTAGTTAATGTGAGTCATATATAGATAACTGTGCTCACATACGTGGAGTTACCTAGGAGAAAGCACTGATTGGCCAAAATGCAAGTCTGCCAAAAGAACTGAAATAAGGGGCAGTCTGTAGAGGCTTAGATACAAGATAATCACAGAGGTGAAACGTGTATTAATATAACTGTTGGTTATGCAAAACTAGGGAATGGGTAATAAAGGGATTATCTATATTTTAAAACAAAAATTCCGGTGTACACTTATCTTTAATGATAGGCAGTTTTTAATAGACAAGTGCATTAGCGTATATTGTTTTACTACACATACTGAATATGACCATCAGCATTTGGCTCTTTTCAGATCACAGATCTTTGTATTGACACTAACGCACAAGTCCACTAAAAAAACTAATTTATGATTACCTGATAAATTTATTTCATGGTGGTGAGAATCCAAGATCCATTACTCTTAGGAATTACTCTTCTCTACCATTAGCATAAGGCCAAGGTGTCCAAACCCCAAGACATCTATAAAACCGCTCCGACCTCAAACATACCTTAGTCTATATGTATACGTACACCAAGCAAAGTGAGGTAAGAAAAGGGAAAAGGGGCCATAAAAGAAGCAGAGAGAAAAAGATGTGCTAAAGAAAATAAAATAACCCCCCCAAAAAGGGTGGGGTCTCTTAAACGTTAACCATCTTGAAAGAAATTAATTTATAAGATAAGCATAAAACATAATTTATGTAAGAACTTACCTGATAGATTCATTTCTTTCATATTGGCAAGAGTCCATGAGCTAGTGACATATGGGATATACAATCCTACCAGTAGGGGCAAAGTTTCCCAAACCTCAAAATGCCTATAAATACACCCCTCACCACACCCACAATTCAGTTTAACGAATAGCCAAGCAGTGGGGTGATAAAGAAAGGAGTAGAAAGCATCAACAAAGGAAACATGGAAATAATTGTGCTTTATACAAAAAATCATAACCACCATAAAAAGGGTGGGCCTCATGGACTCTTGCCAATATGAAAGAAATGAAATTATCAGGTAAGTTCTTACATAAATTATGTTTTCTTTCATGTAATTGGCAAGAGTCCATGAGCTAGTGACATATGGGATATCAATACCCAAGATGTGGAGTCTTCCACTCAAGAGTCACTAGAGAGGGAGGGAATAAAAATAAAAACAGCCATATTTCGCTGAAAAAATTAATCCACAACCCAAAAAAATAAGTTTATTTTCATTTTTGAAAGAAAAAAACTTAAATCAAAAAGCAGAAGAATCAAACTGAAACAGCTGCCTGAAGAACTTTTCTACCAAAAACTGCTTCCGAAGAAGCAAATACATCAAAACGGTAGAATTTAGTAAATGTATGCAAAGAGGACCAAGTCGCCGCTTTGCAAATCTGATCAACTGAAGCTTCATTCTTAAAAGCCCACGAAGTGGAGACTGATCTAGAAGAATGAGCTGACCCGACTCCAAATAAGCTTGATTAATCAAAAGTTTCAACCAAGAAGCCAAGGAAAAAGCAGAAGCCTTCTGACTTTTCCTAGGACCAGAAAATAAAACAAATAGACTGGAAGTCTTCCTGAAATCTTTAGTAGCTTCCACATAATATTTCAAAGCTCTTACCACATCCAAAGAATGTAAGGATCTCTCCAAAGAATTCTTAGGATTGGGACATAAGGAAGGGACAACAATTTCTCTACTAATGTTAGAATTCACAACCTTAGGTCAAAATTGAAAAGAAGTCCGCAAAACTGCCTTATCCTGATGAAAAATCAGAAAAGGAGACTCACAAGAAAGAGCAGATAGCTCAGAAACTCTTCTAGCAGAAGAGATAGCCAAAAGGAACAACACTTTCCAAGAAAGTAGTTTAATGTCCAAAGAATGCATAGGCTCAAAAGGAAGAGCCTGTAAAGCCTTCAGAACCAAATTAAGACTCCAAGGATGAGAAATTGATTTAATGACAGGTTTAATACGAACTAAAGCCTGTGCAAAACAGTGAATATCAGGAAGTATAGCAATCTTTCTGTGAAATAAAACAGAAAGAGCGGAGATTTGTCCTTTCAAGGAACTTGCAGACAAACCCTTATCCAAACCATCCTGAAGGAACTGTAAAATTCTAGGAATTCTAAAAGAATGCCAGGAGAATTTATGAGAAGAACACCATGAAATGTAAGTCTTCCAAACTCTATAATACATCTTTCTAGAGACAGATTTACGAGCTTGTAACATAGTATTAATCACTGAGTTAGAGAAATCTCTATGACTTAGAACTAAGCGTTCAATTTCCATACCTTCAAATTTAATGATTTGAGATCCTGATGGAAAAACGGACCTTGAGATAGTAGGTCCGGCCATAACGGAAGTGGCCAAGGCGGGCAACTGGACATCCGAACCAGATCCGCATACCAAAACCTGTGTGGCCATGCTGGCGCCACCAGCAACACAAAAGACTGTTCCATGATGATTTTGGAGATCACTCTTGGAAGGAGAACTAGAGGCGGGAAGATGTAAGCAGGATGATAACACCAAGGAAGTGTCAGCGCATCCACTGCTTCCGCCTGAACATCCCTGGACCTGGACAGGTATCTGGGAAGTTTCTTGTTTAGATGAGAGGCCATGAGATCCATCTCTGGAAGCCCCCACATCTGAACAATCTGAGAAAACGCATCTGGATGGAGAGACCACTCCCCTGGATGTAAAGTCTGGCGGCTGAGATAATCCGCCTCCCAATTGTCTACACCTGGGATATGCACCGCAGAGATTAGACAGGAGCTGGATTCCGCCCAGGCAAGTATCCGAGATACTTCTTTCATAGCTTGGGGACTGTGAGTCCCACCCTGATGATTGACATAAGCCACAGTTGTGATATTGTCTGTCTGAAAACAAATGAACGGTTCTCTCTTTAGCAGAGGCCAGAACTGAAGAGCCCTGAAAATTGCACGGAGTTCTAAAATATTTATTGGTAATCTCGCCTCTTGAGATTTCCAAACCCCTTGTGCTGTCAGAGATCCCCAAACAGCTCCCCAACCTGAGACTCGCATCTGTTGAGATCACAGTCCAGGTTGGGCGAACAAAAGAAGCCCCTTGAACCAAACGATGGTGATCTATCCACCATGTCAGAGAGTGTCGTACATTGGGATATCTTTGTATAATCCCTGCACCATTGATTCAGCATACAAAGCTGTAGAGGTCTCATGTGAAAACGAGCAAAGGGGATCGCGTCCGATGCTGCAGTCATGAGACCTAAAACTTCCATGCACATAGCCACTGAAGGGAATGACTGAGACTAAAGGAGCCGGCATGCTGCGACCAATTTTAAACGTCTCTTGTCTGTTAGAGACAGAGTCATGGACACTGAATCTATCTGGAAGCCTAAAAAGGTGACCCTTGTCTGAGGAATCAAGAAACTTTTTGGTAAATTGATCCTCCAACCATGTATCCGAAGAAACAACACTAGTTGATTCATGGGAGATTCTGCAGTATGTAAAGACTGAGCTAGTACCAAGATATCGTCCAAATAAGGAAACACCGCAATACCCTGTTCTCTGATTGCAGATAATAGGGCACCCAGAAACTTTGAAAAGATTCTTGGAGCTGTTGCTAGGCCAAATGGAACAGCAACAAATTGGTAATGCTTGTCTAGAAAAGAGAATCTCAGAAACTGAAAGTGTTCTGGATGAATCGGAATATGAAGGTATGCATCCTGCAAGTCTATTGTGGACATATAATGTCCTCGCTGAACAAAAGGCAGAATAGTCCTTATAGTCACCATCTTGAAAGTTGGTACTCTTACATAACGATTCAAAATTTTTAGATCCAGAACTGGTCTAAATACATTTTCTTTCTTTGGTACAATGAATAGGTTTGAATAAAACCCCAAACCTTGGGGGGCGTGTCTTAGGAGCCGCCATGATTAGACGCTTTCTCTAACAGCTCAAGATCCCTGAAGGAGATTACATTGATTATATATCTCTCAACTCGGATAACATGATCCTCCCTAGTGGATTTGGCTATATAAAGGTCCACTGAATCCGAGAATACTTATCTCATGAAGGTCCCTTCCTCGGATCCATCGTAAAGCTCTTTTAGTCAGTCAGGGCGGCGGCCTTTCATCATCATTATAACCCCCCCCCGGTTCGCCGGGTACAGCTGAACCACATAGTTTTCTACTGGGTGGCGAAAGTAACTTTAGACATGGATCGGGCTTTGAGTCACACAATTCAAGCCCGCTTGACAGCTCTAGCACGGAAAGTGGACAATACTTTTACTCACCTTCTATCTCTTGTGGAGTCTAACCCCCAGCAACAGCCAAAAAGGGAGCTTAAAATGGCTGCCGAAGTGGTGCAGGATACGCAGCATGTCAGCTTGCAGTGTCTCCCTTGTGAGACAGAGATCACGCAGCATCTGGTAGCCCTGGAGCAACAGCCGTACACAACCTGGCAAGAGGCCACTGGATGGTCCCCGGGATTGAAGGACTCGGTCATCGCATCTGCTACAGAACTGACCGGGTGTGGGGGAGCCTTTCGGGAGCAACAATTACAGCTGCAGGTGGATACGGCCGGCCACCTGAAGTACTATAAAGTGTCATCTACGGACCCGGTGACGACCGGAGTTTTAAATTCCCCCGGGAGGTCCCCATTGCCCGAGTTGCAAATGAACTTACTCTTACCTGCCTATCCTCACTCATTGTCTCCTCTGGGCTCCCTTGAGAGGTCCTCATCAGATGAAATAGGGGGGATTATGTTAGCAGACATTGACTTTGGTCCTTTTCTTTTGGAGGATCAGTGTTACCAAGAGAAATACTCCAGACAGAACATGTTCTACATCATTCTGAGGGCCTACCACAAGACAAGGAAGCCAGCTTGCACCCGGTTAGGGATTGGGTAGATTCAGAAGCCTAATAGTAGCCTAATAGTAGCATTTGGTTTCCCATACAATACTACTAACTTTTTTTTTTCCTAGGTTTGAATTTATATAAGGGACTAGAACATTTGTTTTTAGCAACAACTTTATTTGAAGTTATTCCTGTGTCAAAGTTACTTATATTTATTGAATATGTTGAAATGGGATTGGGCTGCCAACCTCTTTTATTGCCCCCCTCAAACGAAGACCAATGGCTTGTTATGTCAGTTCTGGTAGCATGCTGGGCAGCACACCTACACTTAGTATCAATGATACACACCCATTGAGCTGACTATATATTAGTACCTCTCCTTCCCCTTATCGGAGACTGTGAGATAGGGAATATTCTTGATGTTTCTAGATTGGCCCCTGTTTTCACTTAAGTAACCACCCAAAATATATATTTTCATATGTTCAGCTTCAATGATATATCATTTAATTTCTCCATAGGTTGGTGGATTATTTAGCGGTGTTAATCCGCTGTGCAGCGCTGAAATTTTTTTTTATCTATTTTTCCCCACTAACTCAATTTTATTACCAGCATATATCACTATACTCTCTTATATTTCACCCAATATGGTGAAATGTTTAGTGGTACTAATCCACTACTTTACAACTACATATATAAGGTTATATAAATGTGGTACCTCTCAGAAACAAGAGTCTGTTATTGCTTGCAAGAGAAATTTTAAAGTATCATTCTAATAGTAAGCAATCCATCCCCCAGAGGTACTTATCTTGAGCTATTCTATATATTAAAAAGAGGTATCAATTTATTATTGTTGCATTTTAAGTCTGACATGGTTAACAGTGGTAATGTGTTGTACTGTATTGCATGAGACGTTTACATGTTGTCTGTAGTTTTTTCAAATAGGTACTTATGTTTGGCACTAATGCGTCTTATGTTAGACATGGTGGTTTTGAACATTTTCTGTTGACACTTTGTAAATGTGATAATGCAAAATGTATGTTATTGTCCGCAATACCTCAATAAAAAACGTTGATTTAAAAAAAAAACCCCCAAACCTTGTTCCTGAGGAGGAACTGGCATGATTACCCCTGAAGACTCCAGGTCTGAAACACACTTCAGAAAAGCCTGAGCTTTTACTGGATTTACAGGGATGCGTGAGAGAAAAAATCTTCTCACAGGAGGTCTTACTCTGAATCCTATTCGATACCCTTGATAGACAATGCTCTGAATCCAATGATTTTGAACAGAATTTATCCAAAAATCCTTGAAAAACCTTAAGATGCCCCCTACCAGCTGAGCTGGCATGAGGGCCGCACCTTCATGCGGATTTAGGGGCTGACTTTGGTTTCCTAAATGGCTTGGATTTATTCCAATTTGAGGAAGGCTTAAAATTGGAAGCAGATTCCTTGGGGGGAGGATTGAGTTTTTGTTCCTTATTCTGACGAAAGGAACAAAAACGGTTAAAAGCCTTAGATTTACCCTTAGGTTTTTTATCCTGAGGCAAAAAAACTCCTTTTCCCCCAGTGATAGTTGAAATAATAGAATCCAACTGAGAACCAAATAAATGATTACCTTGGAAAGAAAGAGATAGTAATCTAGATTTAGATGTCATATCGGCATTCCAAGATTTAAGCCACAAAGCCCTTCTAGCTAAAACAGCTAAAGACATGGATCTAACATCAATTTTGATATCAAAAATGGCATCACAAATAAAATGATTAGCATGTTGCAGTAAGCGAACAACGCTAGATATGTCAGAATCCAATTTGTGTTGCGCTAAATTTTCAAAAAAAAAAGTTGATGCAGCCGCAACATCAGCCAAAGAAATAGCAGGTCTGAGAAGATGACCTGAATATAAATAGGCCTTCCTTAGATAAGATTCAAGTTTCCTATCTAAAGGATCCTTAAAGGAAGTGCTATCTTCCATAGGAATAATGGTACATTTAGCAAGAGTAGAAATAGCCCCATCAACTTTGGGGATTTTTTTTCCCAAAACTCTATAGATTTTGCTGGTAAAGGATACAATTTTTTAAACCTTGAAGAAGAAATAAAAGAAGTACCTGGCTTATTCCATTCCCTAGAAATCATATCAGAAATAGCCTCAGGAATGGGAAAAACCCCTGGGGAAACCACAGGAGGTTTAAAAATAGCATTTAAACGTTTATTAGACTGAACGTCAATAGGACTGGTTACCTCAATATCCAAAGTAATTAACACTTCTTTTAAGAAAGAACGCATATACTCAATTTTAAATAAATAAGTAGATTTGGCAGTGTCAATGTCTGAGGAATGATCTTCTGTTTCAGATAGATCCTCATCAGAAGAGGATGAATTATTATGTTGTTGGTCATTTGAAATTTCATCAGCTAAATGAGAAGTTTTAAAAGACCTTTTACGTTTATTAGAATGTGGAAATGCAGACAAAGCCTTCATAATAGAATCAGAAACAAATGCTTTAAAATTTACAGGTATATCTTGCACATTAGAAGTTGAAGGAACTGCAACTGGCAATGTACTATTACTGATGGAAACACTATCTGCATGTAAAAGTTTATCATGACAACTATTACAAATGACATTCGGTGGAATAATTTATACAATTTTACAACAAATGCACTTAGCTTTGGTAGAACCGATGTCAGGCAGCAATGTTCCAGCAGAAACTTCTGAGGCAGGATCAGATTGGGACATCTTGCACAATGTAAGAGAAAAAACAACATAAAGCAAAATGATCTATTTCCTTATATGACAGTTTCAGGAATGGGAAAAAATGCAATAGCATAGGACTCTGAAAGCAAAAAGCAAGAGGCAAGCAAACAAGGGGTAATTAAATAATGAAAAAAGTTTGGCGCCAAGTATGACGCACAACGTAACGTAAACTCTTTTTTGGCGCCAAAAATAACCCGAAATGACACACTTGAGTCACTAATGACTCCGCCGTGTGAAAGGTCTCGGCGTCACGCATGACGCCGGAAATGTCGAAGTTGCGTCATAAACGTACTTTTTCGCTCCAAGAATGACGCAATAAAGTTTACCATTTGACGCACCCGCGGGCCTAATACCCACAATTGCAAGAAGTAGTCAATTGAAAAAAGACTAAACCCCAGGTAAGAAATAAATTTCTTAAAAATGTTTACATTCCCAAATATGAAACCGACAGTCTGCAGAAGGAAATACATGAACCTGACTCATGGCAAATATAAGTACAATACATATATTTAGAACTTTATATAAATGCATAAAGTGCCAAACCATAGCTGAGAGTGTCTTAAGTAATGAAAACATACTTACCAAAAGACACCCATCCACATATAGCAGATAGCCAAACCAGTACTAAAACAGTTATTAGTAGAGGTAATGGTAAATTGAGAGTATATCGTCTATCTGAAAAGGGAAGTAGGAGATGAATCTCTACGACCGATAACAGAGAACCTATGAAAGAGACCCCCGTTAGGGAAATCATCGTATTCAAATAAGTGATACTCCCTACACGTCCCTCTGACATTAACTGTACTCTGAGAGGAATTGGGCTTCAACAATGCTGAGAAGCGCATATCAACGTAGAAATCTTAGCACAAACTTACTTCACCACCTCCATAGGAGGCAAAGTTTGTAAAACTGAATTGTGGGTGTGGTGAGGGGTGTATTTATAGGCATTTTCAGGTTTGGGAAACTTTGCCCCTCCTGGTAGGATTGTATATCCCATATGTCACTAGCTCATGGACTCTTGCCAATTACATGAAAGAAATTATGTTTTCTTACATACATGTGATGAGAGTCCACGATCCATTACTCCTGGGAACTAATATCCAAGTTGTGGAGTCCACGAGTAATAACATAAAGGAAAGGGTTTAAAAACATTTTTTCACTGAGAAATTAAATCAGAGGACAAATAATGATCCTTAGTGCACGCAAAAAAAAACTAATTAAAAAGGGGATTTCTTTCATATAGGTGGCAAGAGTCCATGATCCATTACATACAAAATTACAATCCTACCACTAGGAGGCAACGCTTCCCAAACCCCAAGAGCCCTATAAAACACCTCACACCTACCTTAGTCTTTACCTTGCTTCCGTTGGAGGAGGTTGAAGAAGGAAGATGTGTATTGATTTCTTCAGTGAAAAGAGCTTTCAGTCTATGCACTCTAAGAGTACACTGCTTGTCAGAGGGATATATTTGGGGTAAGGTTTATGATACAATGGATTCACCTCATGGGAAAACAGAATTTATGTTTACCTGATAAATTACTTTCTCCAACGGTGTGTCCGGTCCACGGCGTCATCCTTACTTGTGGGATATTCTCTTCCCCAACAGGAAATGGCAAAGAGCCCAGCAAAGCTGGTCACATGATCCCTCCTAGGCTCCGCCTACCCCAGTCATTCGACCGACGTTAAGGAGGAATATTTGCATAGGAGAAACCATATGATACCGTGGTGACTGTAGTTAAAGAAAATAAATCATCAGACCTGATTAAAAAACCAGGGCGGGCCGTGGACCGGACACACCGTTGGAGAAATTAATTTATCAGGTAAACATAAATTCTGTTTTCTCCAACATAGGTGTGTCCGGTCCACGGCGTCATCCTTACTTGTGGGAACCAATACCAAAGCTTTAGGACACGGATGATGGGAGGGAGCAAATCAGGTCACCTAGATGGAAGGCACCACGGCTTGCAAAACCTTTCTCCCAAAAATAGCCTCAGAAGAAGCAAAAGTATCAAACTTGTAAAATTTGGTAAAAGTGTGCAGTGAAGACCAAGTCGCTGCCCTACATATCTGATCAACAGAAGCCTCGTTCTTGAAGGCCCATGTGGAAGCCACAGCCCTAGTGGAATGAGCTGTGATTCTTTCGGGAGGCTGCCGTCCGGCAGTCTCGTAAGCCAATCTGATGATGCTTTTAATCCAAAAAGAGAGAGAGGTAGAAGTTGCTTTTTGACCTCTCCTTTTACCGGAATAAACAACAAACAAGGAAGATGTTTGTCTAAAATCCATTGTAGCATCTAAATAGAATTTTAGAGCGCGAACAACATCCAAATTGTGCAACAAACGTTCCTTCTTCGAAACTGGTTTCGGACACAGAGAAGGTACGATAATCTCCTGGTTAATGTTTTTGTTAGAAACAACTTTTGGAAGAAAACCAGGTTTAGTACGTAAAACCACCTTATCTGCATGGAACACCAGATAAGGAGGAGAACACTGCAGAGCAGATAATTCTGAAACTCTTCTAGCAGAAGAAATTGCAACCAAAAACAAAACTTTCCAAGATAATAACTTAATATCAACGGAATGTAAGGGTTCAAACGGAACCCCCTGAAGAACTGAAAGAACTAAGTTGAGACTCCAAGGAGGAGTCAAAGGTTTGTAAACAGGCTTGATTCTAACCAGAGCCTGAACAAAGGCTTGAACATCTGGCACAGCTGCCAGCTTTTTGTGAAGTAACACAGACAAGGCAGAAATCTGTCCCTTCAGGGAACTTGCAGATAATCCTTTTTCCAATCCTTCTTGAAGGAAGGATAGAATCTTAGGAATCTTAACCTTGTCCCAAGGGAATCCTTTAGATTCACACCAACAGATATATTTTTTCCAAATTTTGTGGTAAATCTTTCTAGTTACAGGCTTTCTGGCCTGAACAAGAGTATCGATAACAGAATCTGAGAACCCTCGCTTCGATAAGATCAAGCGTTCAATCTCCAAGCAGTCAGCTGGAGTGAGACCAGATTCGGATGTTCGAACGGACCTTGAACAAGAAGGTCTCGTCTCAAAGGTAGCTTCCATGGTGGAGCCGATGACATATTCACCAGATCTGCATACCAAGTCCTGCGTGGCCACGCAGGAGCTATCAAGATCACCGACGCCCTTTCCTGATTGATCCTGGCTACCAGCCTGGGGATGAGAGGAAACGGCGGGAATACATAAGCTAGTTTGAAGGTCCAAGGTGCTACTAGTGCATCCACTAGAGCCGCCTTGGGATCCCTGGATCTGGACCCGTAGCAAGGAACTTTGAAGATCTGACGAGAGGCCATCAGATCCATGTCTGGAATGCCCCACAGTTGAGTGACTTGGGCAAAGATTTCCGGATGGAGTTCCCACTCCCCCGGATGCAATGTCTGACGACTCAGAAAATCCGCTTCCCAATTTTCCACTCCTGGGATGTGGATAGCAGACAGGTGGCAGGAGTGAGACTCCGCCCATAGAATGATTTTGGTCACTTCTTCCATCGCCAGGGAACTCCTTGTTCCCCCCTGATGGTTGATGTACGCAACAGTTGTCATGTTGTCTGATTGAAACCGTATGAACTTGGCCCTCGCTAGCTGAGGCCAAGCCTTGAGAGCATTGAATATCGCTCTCAGTTCCAGAATATTTATCGGTAGAAGAGATTCTTCCCGAGACCAAAGACCCTGAGCTTTCAGGGATCCCCAGACCGCGCCCCAGCCCATCAGACTGGCGTCGGTCGTGACAATGACCCACTCTGGTCTGCGGAAGGTCATCCCTTGTGACAGGTTGTCCAGGGACAGCCACCAACGGAGTGAGTCTCTGGTCCTCTGATTTACTTGTATCCTCGGAGACAAGTTTGTATAGTCCCCATTCCACTGACTGAGCATGCACAGTTGTAATGGTCTTAGATGAATGCGCGCAAAAGGAACTATGTCCATTGCCGCTACCATCAAACCTATCACTTCCATGCACTGCGCTATGGAAGGAAGAGGAACGGAATGAAGTATCCGACAAGAGTCTAGAAGTTTTGTTTTTCTGGCCTCTGTCAGAAAAATCCTCATTTCTAAGGAGTCTATTATTGTTCCCAAGAAGGGAACCCTTGTTGACGGAGATAGAGAACTCTTTTCCACGTTCACTTTCCATCCGTGAGATCTGAGAAAGGCCAGGACGATGTCCGTGTGAGCCTTTGCTTGAGGAAGGGACGACGCTTGAATCAGAATGTCGTCCAAGTAAGGTACTACAGCAATGCCCCTTGGTCTTAGCACAGCTAGAAGGGACCCTAGTACCTTTGTGAAAATCCTTGGAGCAGTGGCTAATCCGAAAGGAAGCGCCACGAACTGGTAATGCTTGTCCAGGAATGCGAACCTTAGGAACCGATGATGTTCCTTGTGGATAGGAATATGTAGATACGCATCCTTTAAATCCACCGTGGTCATGAATTGACCTTCCTGGATGGAAGGAAGAATTGTTCGAATGGTTTCCATTTTGAACGATGGAACCTTGAGAAACTTGTTTAAGATCTTGAGATCTAAGATTGGTCTGAACGTTCCCTCTTTTTTGGGAACTATGAACAGATTGGAGTAGAACCCCATCCCTTGTTCTCCTAATGGAACAGGATGAATCACTCCCATTTTTAACAGGTCTTCTACACAACGTAAGAATGCCTGTCTTTTTATGTGGTCTGAAGACAACTGAGACCTGTGGAACCTCCCCCTTGGGGGAAGCCCCTTGAATTCCAGAAGATAACCTTGGGAGACTATTTCTAGCGCCCAAGGATCCAGAACATCTCTTGCCCAAGCCTGAGCGAAGAGAGAGAGTCTGCCCCCCACCAGATCCGGTCCCGGATCGGGGGCCAACATTTCATGCTGTCTTGGTAGCAGTGGCAGGTTTCTTGGCCTGCTTTCCCTTGTTCCAGCCTTGCATTGGTCTCCAAGCTGGCTTGGCTTGAGAAGTATTACCCTCTTGCTTAGAGGACGTAGCACTTTGGGCTGGTCCGTTTCTACGAAAGGGACGAAAAACAGAATTTATGTTTACCTGATAAATTTCTTTCTCCAACGGTGTGTCCGGTCCACGGCGTCATCCTTACTTGTGGGATATTCTCTTCCCCAACAGGAAATGGCAAAGAGCCCAGCAAAGCTGGTCACATGATCCCTCCTAGGCTCCGCCTACCCCAGTCATTCGACCGACGTTAAGGAGGAATATTTGCATAGGAGAAACCATATGGTACCGTGGTGACTGTAGTTAAAGAAAATAAAATATCAGACCTGATTAAAAAAACCAGGGCGGGCCGTGGACCGGACACACCGTTGGAGAAAGAAATTTATCAGGTAAACATAAATTCTGTTTTCTCCAACATAGGTGTGTCCGGTCCACGGCGTCATCCTTACTTGTGGGAACCAATACCAAAGCTTTAGGACACGGATGAAGGGAGGGAGCAAATCAGGTCACCTAAATGGAAGGCACCACGGCTTGCAAAACCTTTCTCCCAAAAATAGCCTCAGAAGAAGCAAAAGTATCAAACTTGTAAAATTTGGTAAAAGTGTGCAGTGAAGACCAAGTCGCTGCCCTACATATCTGATCAACAGAAGCCTCGTTCTTGAAGGCCCATGTGGAAGCCACAGCCCTAGTGGAATGAGCTGTGATTCTTTCGGGAGGCTGCCGTCCGGCAGTCTCGTAAGCCAATCTGATGATGCTTTTAATCCAAAAAGAGAGAGAGGTAGAAGTTGCTTTTTGACCTCTCCTTTTACCTGAATAAACAACAAACAAGGAAGATGTTTGTCTAAAATCCTTTGTAGCATCTAAATAGAATTTTAGAGCGCGAACAACATCCAAATTGTGCAACAAACGTTCCTTCTTTGAAACTGGTTTTGGACACAGAGAAGGTACGATAATCTCCTGGTTAATGTTTTTGTTAGAAACAACTTTTGGAAGAAAACCAGGTTTAGTACGTAAAACCACCTTATCTGCATGGAACACCAGATAAGGAGGAGAACACTGCAGAGCAGATAATTCTGAGACTCTTCTAGCAGAAGAAATCGCAACTAAAAACAAAACTTTCCAAGATAATAACTTAATATCAACGGAATGTAAGGGTTCAAACGGAACCCCCTGAAGAACTGAAAGAACTAAATTGAGACTCCAGGGAGGAGTCAAAGGTTTGTAAACAGGCTTGATTCTAACCAGAGCCTGAACAAAGGCTTGAACATCTGGCACAGCTGCCAGCTTTTTGTGAAGTAATACCGACAAGGCAGAAATCTGTCCCTTCAGGGAACTTGCAGATAATCCTTTTTCCAATCCTTCTTGAAGGAAGGATAGAATCCTAGGAATCTTAACCTTGTCCCAAGGGAATCCTTTAGATTCACACCAACAGATATATTTTTTCCAAATCTTGTGGTAAATCTTTCTAGTCACAGGCTTTCTGGCCTGAACAAGAGTATCGATAACAGAATCTGAGAATCCTCGCTTCGATAAAATCAAGCGTTCAATCTCCAAGCAGTCAGCTGGAGTGAAACCAGATTCGGATGTTCGAACGGACCCTGAACAAGAAGGTCTCGTCTCAAAGGTAGCTTCCAAGGTGGAGCCGATGACATATTCACCAGATCTGCATACCAAGTCCTGCGTGGCCACGCAGGAGCTATCAGGATCACCGACGCCCTCTCCTGCTTGATCCTGGCTATCAGCCTGGGGATGAGAGGAAATGGCGGGAACACATAAGCTAGTTTGAAGGTCCAAGGTGCTACTAGTGCATCCACTAGAGCCGCCTTGGGATCCCTGGATCTGGCCCCGTAGCAAGGAACTTTGAAGTTCTGACGAGAGGCCATCAGATCCATGTCTGGAATGCCCCACAGGTGAGTGACTTGGGCAAAGATTTCCGGATGGAGTTCCCACTCCCCCGGATGCAATGTCTGCCGACTCAGAAAATCCGCTTCCCAATTTTCCACTCCTGGGATGTGGATAGCAGACAGGTGGCAGGAGTGAGACTCCGCCCAAAGAATAATTTTGGTTACTTCTTCCATCGCTAGGGAACTCCTTGTTCCCCCCTGATGGTTGATGTACGCAACAGTCGTCATGTTGTCTGATTGAAACCGTATGAACCTGGTCCTCGCAAGCTGGGGCCAGGCCTGGAGAGCATTGAATATCGCTCTCAGTTCCAGAATATTTATCGGTAGAAGAGATTCTTCCCGAGACCAAAGACCCTGAGCTTTCAGGGATCCCCAGACCGCGCCCCAGCCTATCAGACTGGCGTCGGTCGTGACAATGACCCACTCTGGTCTGTGGAACATCATCCCTTGAGACAGATTGTCCAGGGACAGCCACCAACGGAGTGAGTCTCTGGTCCTCTGATTTACTTGTATCTTCGGAGACAAGTCTGTATAGTCCCCATTCCACTGACTGAGCATGCACAGTTGTAATGGTCTTAGATGAATGCGCGCAAAAGGAACTATGTCCATCGCCGCCACCATCAACCCGATCACTTCCATGCACTGAGCTATGGAAGGAAGAGGAACGGAATGAAGTATCCGACAAGAGTCCAGAAGCTTTGTTTTTCTGGCCTCTGTTAGAAAGATCCTCATTTCTAAGGAGTCTATAATTGTTCCCAAGAAGGGAACCCTTGTTGACGGGGATAGAGAACTCTTTTCCACGTTCACTTTCCAGCCGTGAGATCTGAGAAAGGCCAGGACAATGTCCGTGTGAGCCTTTGCTTGAGGAAGGGACGACGCTTGAATCAGAATGTCGTCCAGGTAAGGTACTACTGCAATGCCCCTTGGTCTTAGCACCGCTAGAAGGGACCCTAGTACCTTTGTGAAAATCCTTGGAGCAGTGGCTAATCCGAAAGGAAGCGCCACGAACTGGTAATGTTTGTCCAGGAATGCAAACCTTAGGAACCGATGATGTTCCTTGTGGATAGGAATATGTAGATACGCATCCTTTAAATCCACCGTGGTCATGAATTGACCTTCCTGGATGGAAGGAAGGATAGTTCGAATGGTTTCCATCTTGAACGATGGGACCTTGAGAAATTTGTTTAAGATCTTGAGATCTAGGATTGGTCTGAACGTTCCCTCTTTTTTGGGAACTATGAACAGATTGGAGTAGAACCCCATCCCTTGTTCTCTTAATGGAACAGGATGAATCACTCCCATTTTTAACAGGTCTTCTACACAATGTAAGAACGCCTGTCTTTTTATGTGGTCTGAAGACAACTGCGACCTGTGGAACCTCCCCCTTGGGGGAAGTCCCTTGAATTCCAGAAGATAACCCTGGGAGACTATTTCTAGCGCCCAAGGATCCAGAACATCTCTTGCCCAAGCCTGAGCGAAGAGAGAGAGTCTGCCCCCCACCAGATCCGGTCCCGGATCGGGGGCCAATATTTCATGCTGTCTTGGTAGCAGTGGCAGGTTTCTTGGCCTGCTTTCCCTTGTTCCAGCCTTGCATTGGTCTCCAAGCTGGCTTGGCCTGAGAAGTATTACCCTCTTGCTTAGAGGACGTAGCACCTTGGGCTGGTCCGTTTTTACGAAAGGGACGAAAATTAGGTCTATTTTTTGCCTTGAAAGGCCGATCCTGAGGAAGGGCGTGGCCCTTACCCCCAGTGATATCAGAGATAATCTCTTTCAAGTCAGGACCAAACAACGTTTTCCCCTTGAAAGGAATGTTTAGTAGCTTGTTCTTGGAAGACGCATCAGCCGACCAAGATTTCAACCAAAGCGCTCTGCGCGCCACAATAGCAAACCCAGAGTTCTTAGCCGCTAACTTAGCCAATTGCAAAGAGGCGTCTAGAGTGAAAGAATTAGCCAATTTGAGAGCATTGATTCTGTCCATAATCTCCTCATAAGGAGGAGAGTCACTATCGAGCACCTTAAGCAGTTCATCAAACCAGAAATATGCGGCAGTAGTGACAGGGACAATGCATGAAATGGGTTGTAGAAGGTAACCCTGCTGAACAAACATCTTTTTAAGCAAACCTTCTAATTTTTTATCCATAGGATCTTTGAAAGCACAACTATCCTCTATGGGAATAGTGGTGCGTTTGTTTAAAGTAGAAACCGCTCCCTCGACCTTGGGGACTGACTGCCATAAGTCCTTTCTGGGGTCGACCATAGGAAACAATTTTTTAAATATGGGGGGAGGGACGAAAGGAATACCGGGCCTTTCCCATTCTTTATTAACAATGTCCGCCACCCGCTTGGGTATAGGAAAAGCTTCTGGGAGCCCCGGCACCTCTAGGAACTTGTCCATTTTACATAGTTTCTCTGGGATGACTAAATTTTCACAATCATCCAGAGTGGATAATACCTCCTTAAGCAAAATGCGGAGATGTTCCAATTTAAATTTAAATGTAATCACATCAGATTCAGCCTGCTGAGAAATGTTCCCTAAATCAGTAATTTCTCCCTCAGACAAAACCTCCCTGGCCCCCTCAGATTGGGTTAGGGGCCCTTCAGAGATATTAATATCAGCGTCGTCATGCTCTTCAGTAACTAAAACAGAGCAGCCACGCTTACGCTGACAAGGGTTCATTTTGGCTAAAATGTTTTTGACAGAATTGTCCATTACAGCCGTTAATTGTTGCATAGTAAGGAGTATTGGCGCGCTAGATGTACTAGGGGCCTCCTGAGTGGGCAAGACTCGTGTAGACGAAGGAGGGAATGATGCAGTACCATGCTTACTCCCCTCACTTGAGGAATCATCTTGGGCATCATTGTCATTATCACATAAATCACATTTATTTAAATGAATAGGAATTCTGGCTTCCCCACATTCAGAACACAGTCTATCTGGTAGTTCAGACATGTTAAACAGGCATAAACTTGATCAGAAAGTACAAAAAACGTTTTAAAATAAAACCGTTACTGTCACTTTAAATTTTAAACTGAACACACTTTATTACTGCAATTGCGAAAAAACATGAAGGAATTGTTCAAAATTCACCAAATTTTCACCACAGCGTCTTAAAGCCTTGAAAATATTGCACACCAATTTTGGAAGCTTTAACCCTTAAAATAACGGAACCGGAGCCGTTTTAAGCTTTAAACCCCTTTACAGTCCCTGGTATCTGCTTTGCTGAGACCCAACCAAACCCAAAGGGGAATACGATACCAAATGACGCCTTCAGAAGTCTTTTATAAGTATCAGAGCTCCTCTCACATGCGACTGCATGCCATGCCTCTCAAAAACAAGTGCGCAACACCGGCGCGAAAATGAGACTCTGCCTATGCTTTGGGAAAGCCCCTAAAGAATAAGGTGTCTAAAACAGTGCCTGCCGATATTATTATATCAAAATACCCAGATAAAATGATTCCTCAAGGCTAAATATGTGTTAATAATCAATCGATTTAGCCCAGAAAAAGTCTACAGGTTAAATAAGCCCTTGTGAAGCCCTTATTTACAATCGTAATAAACATGGCTTACCGGATCCCATGGGGAAAATGACAGCTTCCAGCATTACATCGTCTTGTTAGAATGTGTCATACCTCAAGCAGCAAGGGACTGCAAACTGTTCCCCCAACTGAAGTTAATTGCTCTCAACAGTCCTGTGTGGAACAGCCATGGATTTTAGTTACGGTTGCTAAAATCATTTTCCTCATACAAACAGAATTCTTCATCTCTTTTCTGTTTCTGAGTAAATAGTACGTACCAGCACTATTTGAAAATAACAAACTCTTGATTGAATAATGAAAAACTACAGTTAAACACTAAAAAACTCTAAGCCATCTCCGTGGAGATGTTGCCTGTACAACGGCAAAGAGAATGACTGGGGTAGGCGGAGCCTAGGAGGGATCATGTGACCAGCTTTGCTGGGCTCTTTGCCATTTCCTGTTGGGGAAGAGAATATCCCACAAGTAAGGATGACGCCGTGGACCGGACACACCTATGTTGGAGAAATTAGGTTTATTTTTGGCCTTGAAAGGCCGATCCTGAGGAAGGGCGTGGCCCTTACCCCCAGTGATATCAGAGATAATCTCTTTCAAGTCAGGGCCAAACAGCGTTTTCCCCTTGAAAGGAATGTTAAGTAGCTTGTTCTTGGAAGACGCATCAGCTGACCAAGATTTCAACCAAAGCGCTCTGCGCGCCACAATAGCAAACCCAGAATTCTTAGCCGCTAACCTAGCCAATTGCAAAGTGGCGTCTAGGGTGAAAGAATTAGCCAATTTGAGAGCATTGATTCTGTCCATAATCTCCTCATAAGGAGGAGAATCACTATCGACCGCCTTTACCAGCTCATCGAACCAGAAACACGCGGCTGTAGCGACAGGGACAATGCATGAAATTGGTTGTAGAAGGTAACCCTGCTGAACAAACATCTTTTTAAGTAAACCTTCTAATTTTTTATCCATAGGATCTTTGAAAGCACAACTATCTTCTATGGGTATAGTGGTGCGTTTGTTTAAAGTGGAAACCGCTCCCTCGACCTTGGGGACTGTCTGCCATAAGTCCTTTCTGGGGTCGACCATAGGAAACAATTTAAATATGGGGGGAGGGACGAAAGGAATACCGGGCCTTTCCCATTCTTTATTTACAATGTCCGCCACCCGCTTGGGTATAGGAAAAGCTTCTGGGAGCCCCGGGACCTCTAGGAACTTGTCCATTTTACATAGTTTCTCTGGGATGACCAACTTGTCACAATCATCCAGAGTGGATAATACCTCCTTAAGCAGAATGCGGAGATGTTCCAACTTAAATTTAAACGTAATCACATCAGGTTCAGCTTGTTGAGAAATGTTCCCTGAATCAGTAATTTCTCCCTCAGACAAAACCTCCCTGGCCCCATCAGACTGGTTTAGGGGCCCTTCAGAACCATTATTATCAGCGTCGTCATGCTCTTCAGTATCTAAAACAGAGCAGTCGCGCTTACGCTGATAAGTGTGCATTTTGGCTAAAATGTTTTTGACAGAATTATCCATTACAGCCGTTAATTGTTGCATAGTAAGGAGTATTGGCGCGCTAGATGTACTAGGGGCCTCCTGAGTGGGCAAGACTCGTGTAGACGAAGGAGGGAATGATGCAGTACCATGCTTACTCCCCTCACTTGAGGAATCATCTTGGGCATCATTGTCATTGTCACATAAATCACATTTATTTAAATGAGAAGGAACTCTGGCTTCCCCACATTCAGAACACAGTCTATCTGGTAGTTCAGACATGTTAAACAGGCATAAACTTGATAACAAAGTACAAAAAACGTTTTAAAATAAAACCGTTACTGTCACTTTAAATTTTAAACTGAACACACTTTATTACTGCAATTGCGAAAAAATATGAAGGAATTGTTCAAAATTCACAAAATTTCACCACAGTGTCTTAAAGCCTTAAAAGTATTGCACACCAAATTTGGAAGCTTTAACCCTTAAAATAACGGAACCGGAGCCGTTTTTAACTTTAACCCCTTTACAGTCCCTGGTATCTGCTTTGCTGAGACCCAACCAAGCCCAAAGGGGAATACGATACCAAATGACGCCTTCAGAAAGTCTTTTCTATGTATCAGAGCTCCTCACACATGCGACTGCATGTCATGCCTCTCAAAAACAAGTGCGCAACACCGGCGCGAAAATGAGGCTCTGCCTATGATTTGGGAAAGCCCCTAAGAATAAGGTGTCTAAAACAGTGCCTGCCGATATAATCTTATCAAAATACCCAGATTAAATGATTCCTCAAGGCTAAATATGTGTTAATAATGAATCGATTTAGCCCAGAAAAAGACTACAGTCTTAATAAGCCCTTGTGAAGCCCTTATTTACTATCTTAATAAACATGGCTTACCGGATCCCATAGGGAAAATGACAGCTTCCAGCATTACATCGTCTTGTTAGAATGTGTCATACCTCAAGCAGCAAGAGACTGCTCACTGTTCCCCCAACTGAAGTTAATTCCTCTCAACAGTCCTGTGTGGAACAGCCATGGATTTTAGTAACGGTTGCTAAAATCATTTTCCTCATACAAACAGAAATCTTCGTCTCTTTTCTGTTTCTGAGTAAATAGTACATACCAGCACTATTTTAAAATAACAAACTCTTGATTGAATAATAAAAACTACAGTTAAACACTAAAAAACTCTAAGCCATCTCCGTGGAGATGTTGCCTGTACAACGGCAAAGAGAATGACTGGGGTAGGCGGAGCCTAGGAGGGATCATGTGACCAGCTTTGCTGGGCTCTTTGCCATTTCCTGTTGGGGAAGAGAATATCCCACAAGTAAGGATGACGCCGTGGACCGGACACACCTATGTTGGAGAAATTCTTGATTCTTGGCCCTCTGTAAATTCTATCAAAGGGAATCGTCGTCTGCCTCCCTTTACAGATCTACATTATACTCCTATTCTATTATCTTTACTGATAAGTTATAGTACTGGTTTGGCTGTTTACTACTTCCTTGATAGTGGACGAGTGTCTATGGGAAAGTTTGTTTTATTTTTTTATATAGACACTCTCATATAGCTAATATTGTGGGCACTTTAATTGGTAAAGGTTTATCTATATATTATGTATATATGGCCCTGCGACAGAATATCACTATTACCTTTTCTTTGTACACAAATATATTTTGGCGTGTTTTCTACCAAGCCAGCTGTAGTAGCACAATGATTAGCTTAGCTAACTAGCAAGCAGAAGGTTTGGAAATTAAATCCAGCTGCAGCTACTTGCACATTGATTGTGCCTTCAAAAGTTGGTTAAAAAAACTAGACCGAATAGTATACCAGCATTAAATATATCTATAAAGCTACTTAAAGGGATATGAAACCCATTAATTTCATGAATCAGATGGAGGACGCAATTTTAAGCAACTTTTTAAGTTACTCCTATTATCAATTTTTATTCATTCTCTTGGTATCTTTATTTGAAAAGCAGGAATGTAAGATTAGGAGCCAGCCCATTTTTGGTTCAGCACTTGGGTACCACTTGCTGATTGTTAGCTAAATGTCACCACCAATCAGCAAGCGCTACCCAGGGTGCTTTTTTGACATACTGGTTAATCCCTCATCTGATGTAGAAACCTGATAATTACTCTTATTTTAAGTTGAACATATTGCTCTCTTTTTAAAGAGTGCTTAGTATTCTGATGCTAAACTGTGTACTCGTTTAAAATCAATGTTTAAAACTGTTAATCTTCCTGAAATTTTTCCTGTACCTAAATGTCTCCGACTTGATTGCTAAGGAATGATTTAAACCAGGTGTGTTTATTACATTTTTCCAAGTTTTAAAAGGTGTATCCTTTTTCAGACCAGTTATTTCTGATGTAGCTGCTGTTACTACTTTCTGGTTGTCAAATCTTTCAGAACAGTTTTTTTTTTTTTTTTAAACCCTATTTGTTATAACTTAAGTTTGCTTCAGAATACAATTTTTTTTATTTTGTGATGCTGTATTATGAAAAACAAAATTTATGGTTACCTGATAAATTTCTTTCTTTTGAGTCCACGGATTCATACTAACTTGTGGGATATTGTCCTTCCTGACAGGAAGTAGCAAAGAGAGCACCACAGCAGAGCCGTCTATATAGCTCCCCCCTTAACTCCACCCCCCAGTCATTCGACCGAAGGCCAAGGAAGAAAAGGAGAAACTATAAGGTGCAGAGGTGACTGAAGTTTACATAAAAAAAATACTATCTGTCTTGAATAGACAGGGCGGGCCGTGGACTAGCAAAAACATAATTTATGTAAGAACTTACCTGATAAATTCATTTCTTTCATATTGGCAAGAGTCCATGAGCTAGTGACGTATGGGATATACATTCCTACCAGGAGGGGCAAAGTTTCCCAAACCTCAAAATGCCTATAAATACACCCCTCACCACACCCACAAATCAGTTTAACGAATAGCCAAGAAGTGGGGTGATAAGAAAAAAGTGCGAAAGCATAAAAAATAAGGAATTGAAATAATTGTGCTTTATACAAAAAAATCATAACCACCACAAAAAAAGGGTGGGCCTCATGGACTCTTGCTAATATGAAAGAAATGAATTTATCAGGTAAGTTCTTACATAGATTATGTTTTCTTTCATGTAATTAGCAAGAGTCCATGAGCTAGTGACATATGGGATAATGACTACCCAAGATGTGGATCTTTCCACGCAAGAGTCACTAGAGAGGGAGGGATAAAATAAAGACAGCCAATTCCTGCTGAAAATAATCCACACACAAAATAAAGTTTAAATGAAAACATAAGCAGAAGATTCAAACTGAAACAGCTGCCTGAAGTACTTTTCTACCAAAAACTGCTTCAGAAGAAGAAAACACATCAAAATGGTAGAATTTAGTAAAAGTATGCAAAGAAGACCAAGTTGCTGCTTTGCAAATTTGATCAACCGAAGCTTCATTCCTAAACGCCCAGGAAGTAGAAACTGACCTAGTAGAATGAGCTGTAATCCTCTGAGGCGGAGTTATACCCGACTCAACATAGGCATGATGAATTAAAGATTTCAACCAAGATGCCAAAGAAATGGCAGAAGCTTTCTGGCCTTTTCTAGAACCGGAAAAGATGACAAATAGACTAGAAGTCTTTCGGAGAGTCTTAGTAGCTTCAACATAATATTTCAAAGCTCTAACAACATCCAAAGAATGCAATGATTTCTCCTTAGAATTTTTAGGATTAGGGCATAATGAAGGAACTACAATTTCTCTACTAATGTTGTTGGAATTCACAACCTTAGGTAAAAAATTCAAAAGAAGTTCGCAACACTGCCTTATCCTGATGAAAAATCAGAAAAGGAGACTCACAAGAAAGAGCAGACAATTCAGAGACTCTTCTACTTTAGGGATTTTATCCCAAAACTCTAATCTGTCAGATGGCACAGGATATAATTGCTTAAAACGTTTAGAAGGAGTAAATGAATTACCCAAATTATTCCATTCCCTGGAAATTACTTCAGAAATAGCACTAGGGACAGGAAAAACTTCTGGAATAACTACAGGAGATTTAAAAACCTTATCTAAACGTTTAGATTTAGTATCAAGAGGACCAGAATCCTCAATTTCTAATGCAATTAGGACTTCTTTAAGTAAAGGACGAATAAATTTCATTTTAAATAAATATGAAGATTTATCAGCATCAACCTCTGAGACAGAATCCTCTGAACCAGAAGAACCATTATCAGAATCAGAATGATGATGTTCATTTAAAAATTCATCTGAAAAATGAGAAGTTTTAAAAGACTTTTTACATTTACTAGAAGGAGGAATAACAGACATAGCCTTCTTAATGGATTTAAAAACAAAATCTCTTATGTTATCAGGAACACTGAGTATTAGATGTTGACAGAACAGCAACAGGTAATGTAACAGTACTTAAAGGAAATATTATCTGCATAAACAGTTTGTCATGACAAAACAGTACAAACAACAGCTGGAGGAACAGATACCATAAGTTTACAGTAGATACACTTAGCTTTGGTAGCTCCAGCCCCAGGCAGGGATATTCCAGAAGTATCTTCTGACTCAGCTTCAACGTGGGACATCTTGCAATATGTAATAGAAAAAACAACATATAAAGCAAAATTGATCAAATTCCTTAAATGACAGTTTCAGGAATGTGAAAAAAATGCCAGTGAATAAGCTTCTAGCAACCAGAAGCAAAAAATCAATGAGACTTAAATAATGTGGAGACAAAAGTGACGCCCATATTTTTTCGCGCCAAAAATGACGCCACATCCGGAACGCCAACACTTTTGGCGCAAAAGAATTTAAAAAATGACGCAACTTCCGGCGACACGTATGACGCCGGAAACAGAAAATAATTTTTGCGCCAAAAAAGTCCGCGCCAAGAATGACGCAATAAAATGAAGCATTTTTAGCCCCCGCGAGCCTAACAGCCCACAGGGAAAGTCAAATTTTTAAGGTAAGAAAAAAATGAATTATTCATATGCATTATCCCAAATATGAAACGGACTGTCTGAAATAAGGAATGTTGAACATCCTGAGTCAAGGCAAATAAATGTTTGAATACATATATTTAGAACTTTATATGAAAAGTGCCCAACCATAGCTTAGAGTGTCACAGAAAATAAGACTTACTTACCCCAGGACACTCATCTACATGTAGTAGAAAGCCAAACCAGTACTGAAACGAGAATCAGTAGAGGAAATGGTATATATAAGAGTATATCGTCGATCTGAAAAGGGAGGTAAGAGACGAATCTCTACGACCGATAACAGAGAACCTATGAAATAGACCCCGTAGAAGGAGATCACTGCATTCAAATAGGCAATACTCTCCTCACATCCCTCTGACATTCACTGCACGCTGAGAGGAAAACCGGGCTCCAACCTGCTGCGGCGCGCATATCAACGTAGAATCTAGCACAAACTTACTTCACCACCTCCATAGGAGGCAAAGTTTGTAAAACTGATTTGTGGGTGTGGTGAGCGGTGTATTTATAGGCATTTTGAGGTTTGGGAAACTTTGCCCCTCCTGGTAGGAATGTATATCCCATACGTCACTTGCTCATGGACTCTTGCTAATTACATGAAAGAAAGAAAGATTTATCAGGTAAGCATAAATTTTGTTTTCTTTTGCATGATGTACCGAGTCCACGGATTCATCCTAACTTGTGGGATACCAATACCAAAGCTTTAGGACACGGATGAAGGGAGGGACAAGACAGGAACCTAAATGGAAGGCACCACTGCTTGCAAAACCTCTCCCCCAAAAATAGCTTCCGAAGAAGCTAAAGTATCAAATTTATAAAATTTTGAAAAGGTATGAAGCGACGACCAAGTCGCAGCCTTACAAATCTGTTCAACAGAAGCATCATTTTTAAAAGCCCATGTGGAAGCTACCGCTCTAGTAGAATGAGCTGTAATCCTTTCAGGAGGCTGCTGTCCAGCAGTCTCATAAGCCAAACGGATGATGCTTTTCAGCCAAAAGGAAAGAGAAGTCGCTGTAGCCTTTTGACCCCTACGCTTTCCAGAATAGACAACAAAGAAGACGAAAATCTTTGGTTGCCTGCAAATAAAATTTCAAAGCACGAACCACGTCCAAGTTGTGCAACAGACGTTCCTTCTTACAAGAAGGATTAGGACACAGAGAAGGAACAACAATTTCTTGATTGATATTCCTGTTAGTAACAACCTTAGGTAGGAACCCAGGCTTGGTACGCAAAACCACCTTATCAGCATGGAACACAAGATAAGGAGAGTCACATTGTAATGCAGATAGTTCAGAAACTCTTCGAGCTGAAGAGATAGCAACTAGGAACAAAACTTTCAAGGTAAATCAAGGTATTTATGACTGACTCAGAGAAACCCCGCTTTGATAGAATCAAGCGTTCAATCTCCAAGCAGTCAGTTGCAGAGAAATTAGATTTGGATGCTTAAATGGACCTTGATTCAGAAGGTCCTGTCTCAATGGCAGAGACCATGGTGGAAGGGATGACATGTCCACCAGGTCTGCATACCAAGTCCTGCGTGGCCACGCAGGCGCTATCAAAATCACAGATGCTCTCTCCTGTTTGATTCTGGCAAGGAGAGGGAAAGGTGGAAACACATAAGCTAGGTTGAACGACCAGGGTACTGCTAGAGCATCTATCAGTACAGCCCGAGGATCCCTTGACCTGGAGCCGTAACGAGGAAGTTTGGCAATCTGACAAGACGCCATCAGATCCAACTCTGGTGTGCCCCATAGCCGAACCAGCTGAGCAAACACCTCTGGATGGAGTTCCCACTCCTCCGGATGAAAAGTCTGACGACTTAGAAAATCTGCCTCCCAGTTCTCTACACCTATGATATAGATCGCTGACAGATGGCAAGAGTGAGCCTCTGCCCATTGGATTATCCTTGAGATCTCTATCATCGCTAAGGAACTCTTTGTTTCGCCCTGATGATTGATATGATATGATATATGATTGATATGATATGTTGTCCGACTGAAACCTGATGAATCTGGCCGAAGCCAGCTGAGGCCATGCCTGGAGAGCATTGAATATCGCTCTTAATTCCAGAATATTTATTGGTAGGAAAGCCTCCCAAGTCCACAAACCCTGAGCTTTCAATGAATTCTAGACTGCACCCCAGCCCAGAAGACTGGCGTCTGCCGTCACTATAAGCCATTCTGGCCTGCGGAAACACATTCCCTGGGACAGATGATCCTGTGACAACCACCAAAGAAGAGAGTCTCTGGTCTCTTGATCCAGATTTATCTGAGGAGATAAATCCACATAATCCCCATTCCACTGATTGAGCATGCATAGTTGCAGTGGTCTGAGATGCAAGCGAGCAAACGGAACTATGTCCATTGCCGCTACCATTAGTCCGATTACCTCCATACACTGAGCCACTGACGGCCGACGAATGGAATGAAGAGCTCGGCAGGTGGACAAAATCTTTGATTTCCTGGCCTCCGTCAGAAATATTTTCATGTCCACCGAGTCTATTAGAGTCCCTAGAAATGAAACTCTTGTGAGGGGGGGAAAAGAGAACTTTTTTTTACATTCACTTTCCACCCGTGAGACCTTAGAAAGGCCAACACTAAGTCTGTGTGAGACTTGGCTAGTTGGAAGGACGACGCTTGAATTAGAATGTCCTCTAGATAAGGCGCCACTGCTATGCCCCGTGGCCTTAGAACCGCCAGAAGGGACCCAAACACCTTCGTGAAGATTTGCGGTGCCGTGGCCAACCCGAAAGGAAGAGCCACAAACTGATAATGCTTGTCCAGAAAGGCGAACCTGAGGAACTGGTGATGATCTTTGCTGATAGGAATGTGCAGATACGCATCCTTTAAGTGCACGGTGGTCATATATTGACCCTCCTGGATCAATGATAAGATAGTCCGAATGGTCTCCATCTTAAAAGATGGAACTCTTAGGAATTGGTTTAGGATCTTGAGATCCAGAATTGGTTTAGGATCTTGAGATCCAGAATTGGTCTGAAGGTTCCCTCCTTTTTGGGAACTATAAACAGATTGGAGTAGAACCCCTGCCCCTGTTCTGCTTTTGGAACTGGGCAGATCACTCCCATGGTAAAAAAGGTCTTCTACACAGCGTAAGAACGCCTCTCTTTTTGTCGGATTTACAGACAATTGAGAAAGATGTAACCTCCCCCTTGGAGGGGTATCCTTGAAATCTAGAAGGTATCCCTGGGTTACAATTTCTACTGTGGGTACACTGTTAAATTTCAAAAAAATTGAAGCAATTTTAACCTGTTTTGCAGTTTGTGTATGCCGTTTCTTCTCTTAAAGGCACAGTACCGTTTTTTTTGTGTTTTTTTCATTAAATAAAGTGTTTTTCAAGCCTGCTTGCTTTATTACTAGTCTGTTAAACATGTCTGACACTGAGGAAACTCATTGTTCAATTTGTTTAGAAGCCATTGTGGAACCCCCTCTTAGAATGTGTCCCACTTGTACTGATATGTCTATAAATTGCAAACAGCATATTTTGACTTATAAAAGTTTGGCATTAGATGATTCTAAGACAGAAGGAAATCAGGTTTTGCCATCTAGTTCTCCCCAAGTCTCACAACCAGTAACGCCCGCACAAGCGACGCCAAGTACTTCTAGTGCGTCTAATTCTTTCACCTTGGAAGATATGGCTTCAGTTATGAATACTACCCTCACAGAGGTTTTATCTAAGCCAGTGTTTTTCAACCAGTGTGCCACGGCAAACTGACAACATTGAGGGGGTACTCCCTCTTTCAAATTTTGAAATATTGGGAGGTATGTGACAGGCTCATCAGGCATCATTTACAACCATGACATTGACATTCATTCACAGACAATCATTATGATTGTGAATGAATGTCAATAGGTCATGTATAGTTTGTAGGAGGCATGGCATGACAGCACAGTACAGTGTGTGTATATATATATATATATATATTCTGTATTAGGCTACAATGTGTGATTTTGTAAAATTTTGGGATGCTGGTGTGCCGCAGGATTTTTTAATGTAAAAAAGTGTGCCACGGAAAAAAAAGGTTGCAAATCACTGATCTAAGCTGCCTGGGTTGCAAGGGAAGCGCAGTAGCTCTGGGTTAAGAACAAATGCTGAGCCTTCTGACGCTTTAGTAGCCGTATCCGATATTCCCTCACAATGTTCTGAAGTAGGGATGAGGGATTTGCTGTCTGAGGGAGAGATTTCTGATTCAGGAAAGATGTTCTCTCAGACAGATTCAGATATGACGACATTTAAATTTAAGCTAGAGCACTTCCGCTTATTGCTCAGGGAGGTTTTAGCTACTCTGGATGATTGTGACCCTTTTGTAGTTCCAGAGAAATTGTGTAAAATGGACAAATATTTAGAGGTTCCTGTTTACACTGCTGTGTTTCCGGTCCCTAAGAGGATTTCGGACATTGTTACTAAGGAGTGGGATAAACCAGGTATTCCGTTCTCTCCCCCTCCTGTTTTTAAGAAAATGTTTCCCATTTCTGACACCATAAAGGACTCATGGCAGACGGTCCCTAAGGTGGAGGGAGCTATTTCTACCCTGGCTAAGCGTACAACTATTAAATCACAGTAGTCCAGCACACACTATTAGATTTGGGTGCACGGCACTGCACAACCCAGCAAACAAAATCCAAAGCAAAAGATGAATAGCAGCACTCCAATAGTGTTATCTCCAAGCTTTTATTTCATATCCAGGAGTACAAAACAGACAGCAACGTTTCGGACTACATGTCCTTCATCATGCCATACATACATCACTTCCTCCACCTCCTTATATACCCCTTAGGACACACCCACCAAAAAACATTTAACTCTTTCCACAATCCTGATAATATTATTACATTAGCATATGTGGGTATCCTAACCATTAAACATCATAGATACTAAACTAATTACCAATTCACCTATATGAAACATAAAAAGGTGAAATATTACACAGAATTTTTGGAAGCATCAACCATATTTAGAAAAAATCTTTTTAAAGAAAAAAGTCATACTTGAATGGGTTAATTTCAATTTCAGTTTTCCTTATATCATTACTTTTTTCTTTTTTTCTTTTCTTTCCACATAACATCACCAAAATTCTCAGGGTCTGGGTGACATCTAACTTCATATACAACACTGATCATACAGGAAAAGGAGAGACAGAGATACAAATTAATTAAAAAAGAAAAAAGTAATGATATAAGGAAAACTGAAAAGTATGACTTTTTTCTTTAAAAATACTTTTTCTAAATATGGTTGATGCTTCCAAAAATTCTGTGTAATATTTCACCTTTTTATGTTTCATATAGGTGAACTGGTAATTAGTTTAGCATCTATGATGTTTAATGGTTAGGATGCCCACATATGCTAATGTAATAATATTATCAGGATTGTGGAAAGAGTTAAATGTTTTTTGGTGGGTGTGTCCTAAGGGATATATAATAAGGAGGTGGAGGAAGTGATGTATGTATGGCATGATGAAGGACATGTAGTCCGAAACGTTGCTGTCTGTTTTTTACTCCTGGGTATGAAATAAAAGCTTGGAGATAACTCTATTGGAGTGCTGCTATTCATCTTTTGCTAAGCGTACAACTATACCTATTGAAGACAGTTGTGCTTTCATTGATCCTATGGATAAAAAATTAGAGGGTCTCCTAAAGAAAATTTTTGTTCATCAAGGTTTTCTTCTTCAACCTATAGCATGCATTGTTCCTGTAACCACTGCAGCTGCCTTTTGGTTTGAGGCTCTATAGATGTTCACTTAAGATAGCACCCTTATTTACTATAGGTAAGAGCTATATATCCTACATGAGTAGTCGGAACTGGGTACAGGTTTGTTACATATGTGAGGCCATAAGGATATAAATTAAATAATTCAATCTACTCTGAAAAAAGTTATTTGCATCACCCACATCCAATAACCAACATCAGCTAGGACCAGGTTCAATTTATTAGTTTGTGAGTTGTGATACATCAACTGAGAACAAAACTCACTAACGAACAGACTCTGAGCTAAAAGAGTATTTAAATACCTTAATGAGTGAGTGGGCGGCTTAACAGGTAGAATATATTAAGATGGGGATATGGGGAAAAAGGCAGGCACCACCTCTACGATGTTTATAGGGCATAGGGGAGGGGCTAGAATAAAATACAAATATTACACTGTGTAGGTATCCAGTTTAGATGGAAGAACCTTATGGCACTGCATGACAGGGCTACGTATTGCCTCAGATGGGAAACTGCTGCTGCTGCTTGCATACCTTAGGGAACAATAGACTATTCCAACTTTAAGCTGAGTGTGTATGCCCATGTGCCCTTTTAATATTTTATTTTGTACGATTCGTAATATAGTGCAGTATGAAGCTAATTGATCGACAATAAAGTGTATGTATGCCAAACCCATTATGGCAGTGCAGGAAGCATATGATAATGTACCCATATGTACAGAAGATATATGTGGCTAAGACATGTGCGCTGCAATGTATAGGTCCGCATTAACCATAAAAACTTGTAGGATGGACACCACTACTCATAGGGTAACGGTTGAATACTTAGGGTAGAGTGTTGTGAAGCCTAAGTCCGTTCCTTGAAATAATGTACAATATAACACCCCTCAACCATAACAAGAATGAGTAATGATTAAATCCTCTGCCTTCTAAGTGTCACAGGACCGATCGAGAGTTACATGTAGAGGCAAAGAGTGTTATTATGGGCTGTATATAAGCTGTCATTTGAGTGCAATTATAAAGATTCATGAGGCTGTGCATAACTCTATGGGAGTATACGGGTATATAGCTCAGAGCAATAAACCACTAGTGGAATAAACTAATGGCATTTGCTTGGGAGATCAGTGGGACGAGTATATATTAAGGTGGATGAGATACAGTGTAAAAGTATGAACACAGTGAATAAACTTAAAAAATGTGTGTGATACATTTATCTATTATCCTAATATAAAAGAGACCTGTCAGGGAGTAAAAAAAAAAGCGCGTTAATCCCTAAACAGTGTCTGTATGACTGCATGAGGCAGGCAATAGGATGTAAAGGCTAGACATATTTTCTACAGTATATCCGGAAATAAGATGATTATATTCAATATAAAGAGCCAGTCAAAAAAATATAAAAAATATATATATATATATATATATATATATATATATATATATATATATATATATAAAACATATCATACTAGAAACTAGAGATTACAAACTTAAGTCCAGAGCGATTCAGGCTATGACAAGGAAAGGTCTCTCCTGTTTGAGTGGTCACAGTTCTTGGGTTGGTGGGTTTCTCAGGTTTAGCCTACCCCTGAGCGATACCACGCCCATCTCTACAACTCTAGCTGACTTGAGGGTAGGTATGCTCCCAGGTTTTTGTAGATCGTGGGGTCGGAGACTCGGGATGGCCCCTCCATACTGAGTCTGCGGTGTTATGTACAGAGAATCAAGGCATATATGGTATTTATGGGGCTGGTGATTACTTTAGGCTTGACATCAAGACTCGTCACTGTACCATTATCAGGAGGGCCAGCCGACTCGTGTTGCGTGCCATGCTCAATCAGCTTAGGATTCTGATCGGTAGATTGGAATAGCCACTCGCTGTTGGTAGATGTCTGAGTGTACGCCTTGATTTCCGGTGGCAAGTCTGTTGGATTCGAGGTCCTAATTATATTCCTCAGGTCTCGAAACTTGCGGTCCATCTGTTACGCCAATCTCTCAAGGTGGGTTTTTAAGATGTTGTGTAGCTCACCCATAGTGAGGAACCTCCTTGAAACCAACGGTCCTCCCGTAACTGTAAGGCACCAGCAGACAGGGGGAGGGGGACCGGGATCTCTTGAGAGCAGTGCTGTCTGAGGCCTTAGCGTTCCGTAGATGACTGCAGAATCTCATGTATGGGGGAGTAAGATGACCAACCATCTGCTCCATTAACTGTAATGAATGCCCTTCTTGCACTTTTTTCTGTAATAAGTGTTCAGATTTTGCTATAAGCTGGCAAAATCGTAGCATTTGGTCTGGAGCCTCTAGGCCATCTTGGTCCGGACCCTCTAGGCCATCTTGGTCCGGACACGCCCCCCAGCTGAGAGTTGCTTCCCCTTGTTCCAAGACTGATTGGGTCTCCAAGAAGACTTGGACTGCTCCTGCTTGGAAGAGGGAGAGGAAGACTTTTAACCTTTGAAGTTACGAAAGGAACGAAAATTACTTTGACGTCTTTTAGGTCTGTTCTTCTTGTCTTGTGGAAGAAAAGACCCTTTTCCACCCGTAATATCAGAGATTATTTCTGCCAGACCAGGCCCAAACAAGGTCTTACCCTTGTAAGAAAGCGTCAGGAGCTTAGACTTGGAGGTAACATCAGCTGACCAAGATTTAAGCTACAGAGCCCTACAGGCTAGAACAGTGAAGCCAGACATCTTGGCTCCTAGCCTAATGATTTGCATGTTAGCATCAGAGATAACAGAATTGGGTAATTTGAGAGCCTTAATTCTATCTTGAATGTCCTCCAATGGAGTCTCTTCTAAAATTAATTCAGACAAGGCATCGCACCAATAAGATGCCGCACTTGTTACTGTGGCAATACAAACTGCAGATTGCCATTGAAGACCCTTATGAACTAACATCTTCTTCAAATAAGCTCCATTTTTTTGTCCATAGGATCCTTAAAGGAACAGCTATCCTCGATAGGGATCGTAGTTCTCTTAGCCAGAGTAGAAATAGCCCCTTCTACCTTAGGCACCGTGTGCCATTAATCTCTTATGGAGTCAGCAACAGGAAACATATTTTTAAAGACTGGGAGAAAGGTATCCCTGGCTTCTTCCATTACTGTGAAATAATCTCCGTCACAAAGTCTGGAACAGGAAACACTTCCACAGAGGAAGGATCATCATAGTATTTGTTAAGCTTACTAGATTTCTTAGGGTTGACAGTGACAGAAGAGTTGGAGTCGTCCAAAGTAGCCAGTACCTCCTTTAACAGTAAACAAAGGTGATCAAGCTTAAATCTGAAGTTTACTTATTCAGCATCAGACAAAGGAATTATACTGTCCAAATCAGAGATTTCACCCTCAGAGGCTACCGAGGTATCATCCTCATCAGACTTATGAGGGCGGCCATCCTGGGTAGCAGAGGACAGGACACCTTTTACTCTGAAATTGTTTTAGATTTCCTCTTGCGCTTCCCCGTCATGGGAAAAGCTGATACCGCAGAGGATATCTGTGCAGCAAAATCTGATGGCAAATAAACTCTTTCAGGAGGCTGAGGGGAACTGCAGGGCACTGTGACGCCATTGAGGCTTGGGACGTTTGAGGAGAAAGCTGTGGCATTGCCTGAACAGTATCATCCTGAGAGACATTGGGCTCAGAGGTTATTAATTTATCTTTACACTTTAGCACTCTAGCTAAACAAGTAGCACAAAATTGCATAGGTGAAACAATTTGGGATTCTAGGCATAATAAGCATTTATGAAAGGAAACAGCTTCTGATTTCATGTCCATAGCTCAAAATATAACAGTTCCTCAAAAAGAACAAGCAAAATAAAAAAAGGAAATTTATGCTTTCCTGATAAATTGATTTCTTCTACGATACGACGAGTCCACGGATTTCATCCTTACTTGTGGGATATTATCCTCCTGCTAACAGGAAGTGGCAAAGAGCACCACAGCAGAGCTGTACATATATAGCTCCTCCCTTCCCTCCACCCCAAGTCATTCGACCAAAGGTTTTAAGAAGAGAAAGGAAAAGCTAAAAGGTGCAGAGGTGACTGAAGTTATAAATAAAAAAATATAATCTGCCTTAAAATGACAGGGAGGGCCGTGGACTCGTATCATAGAAGAAATTAATTTATCAGGTAAGCATAAATTTCCTTTTCTTCTACAAGATACGACGAGTCCACGGATTTCATCCTTACTTGTGGGATAAAATACCAAAGCTACAGGACACGGATGAAAGGGAGGGACAAGACAGAGACCTAAACTGAAGGCACCACTGCTTGTAGAACCTTTCTCCCAAAAACAGCCTCAGAAGAAGCAAAAGAAGCAAATTTGTAAAATTTGGAAAAAGTGTGAAGGGATGAGCAAGTAGCAGCCTTACAAATCTGTTCAACAGAAGCATCGTTTTTAAAGGCCCATGTGGAAGCCACAGCCCTAGTAGAATGAACCGTAATTCTTTCAGGAGGCTGCTGTCCAGCAGTCTCATATGCCAGGCGGATGATACTCCTCAGCCAAAAAGAAAGAGGTAGCCGTAGCTTTCTGACCCCTACGCTTTCCAGAATAAACAATGAATAATGAAGATGATTGATGGAAATCATTAGTCGCCTGCAAGTAAAACTTCAAGGCACGGACCACGTCCAAGTTATGTAACAGACGGTCCTTCTTAGAAGAAGGATTAGGACACAAGGAAGTAAAAACAATTTCCTGATTAATTTTCTTATTTGAAACAACCTTAGGAAGAAATCCAGGTTTAGTACATAAAACCATCTTATCAGAATGAAATATAAGATAAGGCGAATCACATTGCAACGCTGAAAGCTAATAATAATTTACAAATACATCCCAAAATAAGGTAACTTTCATTCATCTGTTTAGTAAAATCGCGAGATAACTGTCTTTTTTTCACAGTACCGTTTTTAAAACTCTCTTGCCGATCCTCCGCCCGCATTAAAAAAATTATTTTCTTTTTCAGTGACGAATATAGCCATATCGAACTGATTGGTCCCCCAGTGGCGTCCCAAACAGTTCACTATACGCCCCCGGCTGTAAATGCGCATGCGACTATCTCTGAATTACGTCTGTCTTTAGAAGCACATTCATGATAGCCGCATGCGCAGTCTAATGAAAACAGAATCCTATACAATTGATACTATTTATCATAGAAGAGAGCGTGGTATTGCGCATAAAATATATTCTCGAGAGCGAGCACGTAACCATACGTATACAGCGGGTGGGACCACTAGTAAGAATTATAATACACAAGCCGGAAGAAAGCAAGGGGGCGGAGGAACATAGCGAAAGGTTAGATTGAAAATATATCTGTATTTTGAAAATCGTTAAAAAATTATTTTAAAAAAAACTTAACGACTACATTAGTTTATAGTAGATTTAAGCATTGGCTTATTGATATATCGTTAAATTTACTTTCACTTTAAGGAACTTGCTAATAACCCTTTCTTCAATCCTTCTTGGAGAAAGGACAGAATCCTGGGAATCCTAACTTTACTCCATGAGTAACCCTTGGATTCACACCAATAAAGATATTTACACTATATCTTATGATAGATTTTTCTAGTGACAGGCTTTTGAGCCTGTATCAAAGTATTGATGACCGAATCAGAGAATCCTCGCTTAGATAGAATCAAACGTTCAATCTCCAAGCAGTCAGCTGCAGAGACTGTAGATTTGGATGCAGGAAAGGACTTGAATGAGCAGGTCCTGTCTCAAAGAAAGTTTCCACGGTGGCAGAGATGACATGTCCACTAGATCTGCATACCAAGTCCTGCGTGGCCACGCAGGCGCTATCAGGATTACTGAAGCTCTCTCCTGTTTGATTCGAGCAATCACGCGTGGAAGGAGAGGAAACACATAAGCTAGGCTGAACGACCAAGGCACTGCCAAGGCATCTATCAGTTCGGCCTGGGGATCCCTCGACCTGGATCCGTAACGTGGAAGCTTGGCATTCTGAGAAGATGCCATCAGATCCAATTCTGGTCTGCCCCATTGATGAATCAATGAAGCAAACACCTCCGGATGGAGTTCCCACTCCCCCGGATGAAAAGTCTGACGACTTAGAAAATCCGCTTTCCAGTTTTCTACTCCTGGGATGTAGATTGTCGACAGATAACAAGAGTGGACCTCCGCCCATCTGATTATCTTGGATACTTCTATCATCGCTAAGGAACCCCTTGTTCCCCCCTGATGATTGATATATGCCACAGTTGTGATGTTGTCCGACTGGAATCTGATGAATTTGGCCGAAGCCAACTGAGGCCATGCCTGAAGCGCATTGAATATTGCTCTCAGTTCCAGAATATTGATTGGAAGTAGAGACTCCACCTGACTCCATACACCCTGAGCCTTCAGGGAATTCCAGACTGCAGCCCAGCCCAGAAGACTGGCGTCCGTTGTCACTATCACCCACGAGGTCTCTTGATCCAGATTTATCTGAGGAGATAAATTTGCATAGTCCCCATTCCACTGTCTGAGCATGCACAGCTGCAGTGGCCTGAGATGAAAGCGGGCAAAGGGAATGATGTCCATTGCCGCTACCATTAATCCAATGACCTCCATACACTGAGCCACTGATGGCCGAGGAATGGACTGAAGTGCTCGGCAAGTATTTAGAATCTTTGTTTTTCTGACCTCCGTCAGAAATATTTTCATGTCTACCAAGTCTATCAGAGTCCCCAAGAAGCGAACCCTTGTCCGTGGAACTAGTGAACTCTTTTCTATGTTCACCTTCCAACCGTGAGTTCTCAGGAAAGACAATACTATGCCCGTGTGAGATTTTGTCAAATGATAAGTTGACACCTGAATCAGAATATCATCCAGATAAGGCGCCACTGCTATGCCCCGCAGTCTGAGAACCGCTAGAAGAGTCCCTAGAACCTTTGTGAAGATTCTAGGTGCTGTGGCCAACCCGAATGGAAGAGCCACAAAACAATGTTTGTCCAGGAAGGCAAACCTTAGGAACTGATGATGATCCTTGTGAATAGGGATATGAAGGTATGCATCCTTCAAGTCCATGGTAGTCATATTGACCTACCTGGATCATTGGTAAGATTGTTCGTATAGTCCCCATCTTGAATGATGGAATTCTGAGAAACTTGTTTAGACACTTGAGATCTAAAATGGGTCTGAAAGTTCCCTCCTTTTTGGGAACCATGAAGAGATTCAAATAAAACCCCTGCCCCTGTTCCAGTTTTGGAACGGGACAAATTACTCCCATGGTAGAGGGGTCTTTTACACAGCGTAAGAACGCCTCTCTTTTTAACTGGTCTACAGATAATCGTGAAAGATGAAATCTCCCTCTTGGGAGAAAATCCTTGATTTCCAGTTGATACCCGTGGGTCACGATTTCCAGTGCCCAAGGGTCCTGAACGTCTCTTGCCTGAGCAAAGAAAGAAAGTCTGCCCCCTACTAAATCTGGTCCCGGATCGGGGGCCGCCCCTTCATGCTGTCTTTGTAGCAGCAGCGGGCTTCTTGGATTGTTTACCTTTATTCCAAGCCAGGTTGGGTCTCCAGAGTGACTTGGAATGAGCAAAATTCCCTTACTGCTTTGTGGAGGAAGAGGAAGCAGAGGGTCCCTCCTTTAAAGTTTCGAAAAGAACGAAAATTATTTTGTTTACCCCTCATCTTAACAGACTTATCCTGAGGTAGGGCATGGCCTTTACCTCCAGTAATGTCAGAAATGATTTCCTTCAATTCAGGCCCGAATAGGGTCTTACCTTTAAAAGGAATAGCCAAAAGCTTAGATTTTGATGACACATCAGCAGACCAAGATTTAAGCCATAACGCTCTACACGCTAAAATGGCAAAACCTGCATTTTTCGCCGCTAGTTTAGCAATTTGAAAAGCGGCATCAGTAATAAAAGAATTAGCTAGCTTGAGAGCCTTAATTCTATCCAAAATGTCATCTAATGGAGCCTCAACCTTCAACGACTTCTAGAGCATCAAACCAAAAAGCTGCTGCAGTAGTAACTGGAACAATGCAAGCCGTAGGTTGTAAAAGAAAACTCTGATGAATAAATAATTTCTTTAGAAGACCCTCTAACTTTTTCTCCATAAGGTCATTGAAAGCACAACTGTCCTCAATAGGTATAGATGTACGCTTAGCCAGGGTAGAAAACAGAATTTATGCTTACCTGATAAATTACTTTCTCCAACATTGGTGTGTCCGGTCCACGGTGTCATCCATTACTTGTGGGATATTCCCCTCCCCCACAGGGAAAGGCAAGGAGAGCACACAGCAAGAGCTGTCCACATAGTCCCTCCCAGGCTCCGCCCCCCCAGTCATTCTCCTTGCCGCTCTGAACAAGTAGCATCTCCTCGGGGATGGTGAGGAGTTTGTGGTGTTTAGTTGTAGTTTTTTATTCTTCTATCAAGAGTTTGTTATTTTAAAATAGTGCTGGTATGTACTATTTACTCTGAAACAGAAAGAGATGAAGATTTCTGTTTGTAAGAGGAAGATGATTTTAGCAGACAGTAACTAAAATCGTTTGCTGTTTCCACATAGGACTGTTGAGATGAGATAACTTCAGTTGGGGGAAACAGTTAGCAGGCTCTTCTGCTCAAGGTATGACTAGCCATATTTCTAACAAGACTGTGTAATGCTGGAAGGCTGTCATTTTCCCCTCATGGGGATCGGTAAGCCATTTTCTTAGTCTCAAACAGAATAAAGGGCTTATTATGGGCTATAAACTGGTAGACACTTTTAGGGGCTAAATCGATTGCTTTATTTAAGTATTATATGCAGTTTGAAGTTGTATTTCACACTTTTATAACATTGGGGAACGTTTTTATCACCAGGCACTTGTTAAGACACCTTCCCAGTCAGGAAGGGCCTTTCTCTGTAGTAGGCAGAGCCTCATTTTCGCGCCATTACTGTGCAGTTAATTTTGAGTTCAGTACATGCAGCTGCATGTGTGAGGGTCTGGAATCCACTAAAAACGTTCCTAGAAGGCTTCATTTGGTATCATATACCCCCCTGGGATTGGTGAAGTTGCAGCCAAGAATCCCGAATGGTGTCTGATATGGGAAACATTTTCTTAAAATTAGGAGGGGGAGAGAACGGTATACCTGGTCTATCCCATTCCTTTTTTACAATTTCCGAAATTCTTTTAGGAACTGGAAAAACATAAATGTAAGTAGGCACCTCTAGATATTTGTCCATCTTACACAATTTCTCTGGTGGTATCACAATAGTATCACAATCATCCAGAGTCGCTAAAACCTCCCGAAGTAACAGAGGTGTTCAAGCTTAAAAGGACATCACGTCCGAATAAGTCTGAGGTAACATTTCCTGAGTCTGAAAGTTCTCCCTCAGACAGCAATTCCCTGACCCCCAACTCAGAGCACTGTGAGGGTACATCAGAAATAGCCAATAAAGCATCAGAGGATTCAGTATTCACATTAATACCTGACCTACTGCGTTTACCCTGCAACACTGGTAATTTAGATAATACCTCTGTAAGGGTAGTTGACATAACTGCAGCCATCTCCTGCAGAGTAAAAGAATTAGATGCACTAGAGGTACTTGGCGTCGCTTGTGTGGGCATTAAAGGTTGTGACACTTGGGGAGAATTGGATGGCATATCCTGATTCTCTTCAGACTGAGAATCATCCTTAGACACACTTTCTTTACCTAAAATATGCTTTTTACAATGTAAGGCCCTTTCAGTACAAAAGGTACACAATGTAAGAGGGGGTTCCACAATGGCTTCCAAACACATAGAGCAATGAGTTTCCTCAATGTCAGACATGTTGAACAGACTAGTAATAGCCACAATAGTCGTTAAACACTATTTATTGAATTAAACAATTTTTAGAAAAACGTGTACTGCGCCTTTAAGAATTAAAAAAGCACACAATTTTTTCTAAACTGCCTAAAAACGTTAAATAACGCTATCTAATTAGCTACACATATACAATAGTGCCAAAAATTATTGAAACCTAAGGCAAAAGGGTAAAATTAACCTCTAAAAGTTTTTTATAGCAAAAAATGTATGAGATTTAAAAAAAACAACCCCTGCACCTCGCTACAGCTCTGCTGTGGCGCTTACCTGCCCCCAGGTAAGGACTCGCTAACAATACGGTTAACAGGATATCAGTTTAGACCCATCCAGAGCTAATGCCTGCTGCCTTCACAGCCAGAGTAACTGCGCATCTGAGCGTGCGAAAATAGGCCCCGCCCATCATGGACGACGTTCCCCTCAGCCTGTATAACCGCATGGGAAGCGGTTTAACCAAAAGCCATGTGGTCCACAAACACAACTCATAAAAAAAATCTATATAAATGTTTGTTATCCCAAATAAAAACCAAACCGTTAAGCTGCCTCTCCCAGTGTGTCTGATATATGCTGCAATAAGCCCTTTGCTGCATAAAGCCCAGTACCATGTTAATAAATAATACATACAGGTTTTTCAGTAATACCCTCTGTTTCAACAGGTCTACTGCTTACCCCTTCCATTGCAGGGAAAAAATGTCAGCCAGTTCTGATACACCAAGTCTCCTCAGAAATAAAGGACTGAACATACCTCAATGCTGCTTGTAGCATGAAACCGTTCTCCACACTTTAGAATTTTCTTGTACTGCCTTCAGAAGCTCTGTGGGAACCAACGTGGATCTTAATTACATCTGCTAAGATCATTAACCTCAGGGCAGAAATCTTCTTCCATATCCCCCAGAGGAAAATAGTACTCACCGGTACCATTTAAAATAAAAAACTTCTTGATTGAAGAAACTAAAACTAACACCTCACTTTACCTCTTCCTAGTACAAACACAGGCAAAGAGAATGACTGGGGGTGGAGGGAAGGGAGGAGCTATATATATATACAGCTCTGCTGTAGTGCTCTTTGCAACTTCCTGTTAGCAGGAGGATAATATCCCACAAGGATGAAATCCGTGGACTCGTATCTTGTAGAAGAAATATTAGAAAATGAACTACTGTCACTTTAAAAATAAAACATGACTCAAAGAGTTATTAACACTAAAAACGCTCACACCTCTACACCTCAGACAGTCTGAGGTGCCCTACCTTACTCTCAGAAAAACTCTTGCGTTTAAACCGCAGACGGATTTAAAAAGCACACTGCATACAACTTGAGATAGAAAACTGCCTGGAAACAGTGATGCCACTCCTCTCTGTATTGGATGAGTGGCGAGTCACATGACCAGCAAACAGGAACTGCGCAGCTAACTAAAAGCGTGCGTTCCTAACTGAAATAAGTCTCCCACATTTGCCGTGCTAGTCTAGGACACTCCTCCTAAAAATGGCAGCCAAACTGTTGTACTGTGTAACACACAAAAAGCCCCATATAGCCTGTCACTCTATCAGAGCACTTAGTCTATGAGCCCAAAAATAAAAATTGAATGCCTCCAAATGGAAACTTAACCCTTTACATACCAAGTGCTTGCACCTGCCCCAATAAATCCTGTACATAAAGGATTATCATGTCCCTTAGAAAATATTGCAGAGTTAACTGTCTTCAAGATTGATATTTCCCCTTACTGCAGAGTTAACTATCTTCTTAAAGTACAAGTCTCCAACACCTAGAAGACAAAAGCACTTACCTGCAATCTAGCTGTCCGGCAGGAAGAAAAAGGACACATACTCCTTACAGAGACCTGTAGAAAAATAAAGAACAGAGTAACCAACTCTGGCTTTCTGTGAAGAGGGCAACAAATGTTAGGAAAACAAAGTAAGGACCACCTAGCCACTTCTAACTGCTTAAAAGACACCACTATTCTTACTCAAGAGATTGACGTGGACACAGCTAAACCCAAATCCTTGCTTGCAGGGAAAAGTACCCAAAAAAGGAAAAAAAAACTTCAGACACCAAACTTCACCTCCTCCATTGACAGAGGCAAAGAGAATGAATGGGGGTTATGGGTAAGGGAGGTGACACTTAACAGCTTTGCTGTGGTGCTCTTTGCCTGCTCCTGCTGGCCAGGAGTGAATATCCCACTAGTATTTGGAATGACATTGTGGACTCTCCATGTCTTAGGAAAGAAAGCTGTTAATTTTTTTCAATCCCTCTCTTTAAACTTCCACAGCTTGGGTATTAGTTCCCATATGTTATGGATAGTGGACTATCGCCACCTATATGAAAGAATTTATACTTGCCTGATAAATTCATTTCTTTGATGGTGGCGAGAGTGAATGAGCCCCCACACTTTTCTTGGGGTTGATTTGTTTTAAGCACAACTTTTTTCACTGCTCCTTTTTGGCTCATTCATTTTTAAAGGGATACTAAATTCAAATGTTTTCTTTTATGATTCAGATAGAGCATGCAATTTTAAGCAACTTTCTAATTTACTCCTATTACTTTTTCTTTGTTCTCTTGCTATCTTTATTTGAAAAAGCAGAAATGTAAGGTTAGGAGCCAACCTATTTTTGGTTCAGAATCTGGGTAGCACTTGCTGATTGGTGGCTACATTTAACTACCAATAAGTAAGCGCTACTCCGGTGCTAAACCGAAATTAAGCCAGCTCTTAACCATACCTTTCTGCTTTTTCGAATAAAGATAGCAAGAGAACAAAGAAACATTTATAATAGGAGTAAATAAGAAAGTTGATTAAAATTGCATGCTCTATCTAAATCAAAGATAAAACTTGGGTTTAGTATCCCTTTAACCTCACTACTTGGCTATACATTAGACTAAGGTAGGAGGGGTTTTATAGGGCTCTTGGGGTATGGGGAACTTTGCCTCCTAGTGGTAGGAATGTAAATCCCATATGTAACTAATCGTGAACTCTTGCAATCATGAAAGAAATTAAAGGGACATTATAGTCATTTTTCATCTAGCAACATTCTCACTGTACATCCAAAGTTATCTTTTTTGTCAATATACATATGCTACATATTAGGCATTTTGAGATATTTCAATTGTAAAAATATAAAAAGTTCCACTGCCCTCGAAAATGTAAGATATAAAGCTCTGGTCGCACGACCGACCTGCATTTCTGAACGTGAATCTGCAGCTTCATCCCTCTGTCGGAAAACGCTTCCTCCTAGTGGTAGAGAAGAGTAATTCCCAAGTGTAATGGATCATGGACTCTCACAACCTGTATGAAATAAACTGCCTGTAAAGCCATGAGCAGCCTTACAAATCTGTATCTTTAACCCCTTCACTACTGAGCATATAAGAAAAAAAGCTTATCTAAAGTACAGGAGAACCTTTGAAAACAATATATATTTTTAAAGTAGACCACCCAAGGTATTGATCTAGGCCCATTTTTGTATATTTGATGCCACTATATTGCCGCCAGATATAATATAAAAACAAACCATTAACTTTCTTAAACTTTGGATTTCTCACACACAACTACTGCAATCATATGACATAGCTATAAAAGCTTCTCTGGGATCCTCTTTGCTCAGAAATAAACATGCATGGCATTGACATTGCTTTTTGGCAATTAGAATGCCGCTAATTGCTGCCGTGCACCTTACTTGACATACCTGGCAGTGAAGTGGTTAATCAATTAGCTTTCAAGGATAATTTTTGATGTAGAGTAGAGATTACCTCCCAGTCCAACACCTCACAATCCTACTAAATTCTCTTCAAACAGCTCTCTTCCCCTCCCTCAACCCCCCCCCCATGGGCTTATTTTTTTATTATTATTTTCCTTGCAGTGTAGGTATCCCTCATCAACCCTCTGATATCCCCCCAAACAGCTCTTTAGCCATACCCCCTCCTACTAGTGACAGCCAATTTAGGCACTGCAGCAGTCTACCAGTACCCAGTATATTTTTGTTATTATTGCTTTCTAATGGTAGTGGCAGTCCATGACCCTTACTGTTGGGAATTACAACACCTGGCGACCAGGAGGTGGCAAAGACACCCTACACCAGAGTTTCAAATATGCCTCCTACTTCCCCTTCCCTCCCAGTATTTATTTTGCCTTGTTAAGGAGAAGACATGGATAGAGATACTGCTGAAATAAGAATATTTTCAGCTTTACTCCTTCAGAGGATAGTTCCTGGAAGAGGTGGTGTTTAGGAGGGTGCTGTTTGTGTATTGATTCTTCTTGTTGGAGGCGAGTCACAAACTAGTCACGGGTGTTGCAGGGTAGTACCTTTGCCTCCTCCTGTCTGGCCAGATACTTCATCCTTCTTACACCTGTCCTGTTTGTTACAGATCAGTACAGGTATAAAGAGCTAATGCCAGTGAGATGACTGAGTGAAGGTATGTACCTAAAACCTGGGCTCCATCTCTTCCCTAATAAATGCACGTAGTGCTGGGGATTTGCCATATTACATGGTGCAGGTCAATTCTCCCTTCCTTTCTGTTGAAACCTGACTGTCCTCACACGGCAAGGGTTCTATGATCAGACTGTGTGTGTGTGTGTGTGGGTGGGTGGGTGTGTGGGGGGGAGATAAGCTAACTGTGCCTTTATTTAAATTTGGGGCATTGGAAAACCCCATCTGAGATACTAGGTTAAGATTATGTTTGAGTATTTTACAGCACTCAGTGTTCTGTTTGTTTTATTCTGAAACACAGAATTATTTCCTTCCCTTCTGGGTGACAGCCGAGATTGCCTCAGCGCTCCAGTGTTTGCTCGGGGAGCTGAGGCCCTTTATCGCGCTGTGCATCTTTGGTGCCAGGTGGGAGCCGGAGCAGTCTTTCGTGCCAGGAAGTTCCTATGGCGTACTTACAGTCTCCATTCTCTTCCGGTGAGAATGCAATCATCATAGCTGACTTTACACTATCTGGGCTCTGGTATCAGGAGGGAGTAAGACTCTTACACCAGAGTTAGGGGTGCTAATATTTAAATATATCTATAGTATTTTTATATTGGGCACATTATCTGTATTAGTGTACTTAATTTTTGGGATCTTTTATATTGGTAAAGCAATTTTAAAAATAGAGGGTTAAGTATGTCTGCATAACATGCATACTCAATTGTGGGGATGGATCATTCTTAGACTGAAGCCATCAGGGAGGGACCCCATAAGGAGGATTCCTCAAGAATTTTTCCACCAAGTGTTTATTGTGTTAATCTACAACAGTATGCCCTTCACCTCAGCTTTGTGGCTTCTGCTTCACATCAGTTCTGCAGAACCATTCTCAGGATTCAGGTACAGCACCTCAGGCGGACCGACTGTGCTCCTCAGTTAAAGGGACAGTCAACACCAGATTTTTGCTGATTAAAAAGATAGATAATCCCTTTATTACCCATTCCCCAGTTTTGCATAACCAACACAGTTATAATACACGCTTTCCTCTGTAATCAACTTGTATCTATGCCTCTGCAAACTGCCCCCTTGTTTCAGTTCTTTTGATAGACTAGCATTTTAGACAATCAGTGCGGACTCCTAGGTAACTTCACATGCGTGAGCTCAATGCTATCTATATGACACAGACACCCTAGAAAAACATAATTTATGTAAGAATTTACCTGATAAATTCATTTCTTTCATATTGGCAAGAGTCCATGAGCTAGTGACATATGGGAAATACAATCCTACCAGGAGGGGCAAAGTTTCCCAAACCTCAAAATGCCTATAAATACACCCCCCCACCACACCCACAATTCAGTTTAACGAATAGCCAAGAAGTGGGGTGATAAGAAAGGAGCGAAAACATCAACAAGGAATTGGAATAATTGTGCTTTACACAAAAAAATCATAACCACCATAAGAAGGGTGGGCCTCATGGACTCTTGCCAATATGAAAGAAATTAATTTATCAGGTAAATTCTTACATAAATTATGTTTTCTTTCATGTAATTGGCAAGAGTCCATGAGCTAATGAAGTATGGGATAGCAAATACCCAAGATGTGGAACTCCACGCAAGAGTCACTAGAGGGAAAAAAATAAAGACAGCCAATTCTGCTGAAAAAAGAATCCACAACCCAAATCAAACGTTTTAATCTTTATAATGAAAAAAACTGAAATTATAAACAGAAGAATCAAACTGAAACAGCTGCCTGAAGTACTTTTCTACCAAAAACTGCTTCTGAAAAAGAGAAAACAAAAATGGTAGAATTTAGTAAAAGTATGCAAAGAAGACCAAGTTGCTGCTTTGCAAATCTGATCAAAAGAAGCTTCATTCTTAAAAGCCCAGGAAGTAGAAACTGACCTAGTAGAATGAGCCGTAATCCTCTGAGGCAGGAATTTACCCGACTCCAAATAAGCATGATGAATCAAAAGCTTTAACCAAGATGCCAAAGAAATGGCAGAAGCCTTCTGACCTTTCCTAGAACCAGAAAAGATAACAAATAGACTAGAAGTCTTTCTGAAATCTTTAGTAGCTTCAACATAATATTTCAAAGCTCTTACCACATCCAAAGAATGTAAAGATCTCTCCAAAGAATTCTTAGGATTAAGACACAACGAGGGGACAACAATTTCTCTACTAATGTTGTTGGAATTCACAACTTTAGGTAAAAATTTAAATGAAGTCCGCAAAACCGCCTTATCCTGATGAAAAATCAGAAAAGGAGACTCACAAGAAAGAGCAGATAATTCAGAAACTCTTCTAGCAGAAGAGATGGCCAAAAGGAACAATACTTTCCAAGAAAGTAATTTAATGTCCAGAGAATGCATAGGCTCAAACGGAGGAGCCTGTAAAGCCCTCAAAACCAAATTAAGACTCCAAGGAGGAGAGAATGACTTAATGACAGGCTTGATACGAACCAAAGCCTGTACAAAACAATGAATATCAGGAAGATTAGCAATTTTTCTGTGGAACAGTACAGAAAGAGTAGAGATTTGTCCTTTCAAGGAACTTGCAGACAAACCCTTACCCAAACCATCCTGAAGAAACTGTAAAATTCTAGGAATTCTAAAAGAAAGCCAAGAGAAATGTAAGTCTTCCAAACTCGATGATAAATCTTTATAGACACAGATTTGCGAGCCTGCAACATAGTATTAATCACTGAGTCAGAGAAACCTCTATGACAAAGCGTTCAATCTCCATACCTTCAAATTTAATGATTTGAGATCCTGATGGAAAAATGGACCTTGAGATAGAAGATCTGGCCTTAACGGAAGTGGCCAAGGTTGGCAACTGGACATCCGAACAAGATCCGCATACCAAAACCTGTGTGGCCATGCTGGAGCCACCAGCAGTACAAATGAACGCTCCATTATGATTTTGGAAATCACTCTTGGAAGAAGAACTAGAGGCAGAAAGATATAAGCAGGTTGATAACTCCAAGGAAGTGACAACACATCCACTGCTTCCGCCTGAGGATCCCTGGACCTGGACAGATACCTGGGAAGTTTCCTGTTTAGATGAGAAGCCATCAGATCTATTTCTGGAAGCCCCCACATCTGAACAATCTGAAAAAACACATCTGGGTAAAGAGACCACTCTCCCGGATGTTAAGGCTGGCGACTGAGATAATCCGCTTCCCAATTGTCTATACCTGGGATATGGACCGCAGAGATTAGACAAGAGCTGGATTCCGCCCATGCAAGTATCCGAAATACTTCTTTCATAGCTTGAGGACTGTGAGTCCCACCTTGATGATTGACATACGCCACGGTTGTGACATTGTCTGTCTGAAAACAAATAAACGGTTCTCTCTTCAGAAGAGGCCAAAACTGAAGAGTTCCAAAATATTGATTGGTAATCTCGCCTCTTGAGATTTCCAAACCCCCTGCGCTGTCAGAGATCCCCAGACAGCTCCCCAACCTGAAAGACTCGCATCTGTTGTGATCACAGTCCAGGTTTGATGAACAAAAGAGGTACCTTGAACTAAACGATGGTGATCTAACCACCAAGTCAGAGATCGTCGAATATTGGGATTTAAGGATATTAATTGTGATATCTTTGTATAATCCCTGCACCATTGGCTCAGCATACAAAGCTGAAGAGGTGTCATGTGAAAACGAGCAAAGGGGATCGCGTCGGATGCTGCAGTCATGAGACCTAAAACCTCCATGCACATAGCTACTGAAGGGAATGATTGAAACTGAAGGTTCCGACAAGCTGAAACCCATTTCAGACGTCTCTTTTCTGTTAGAGACAAAGTCATGGATACTGAATCTATTTGGAATCCTAAAAAGGTTGTCCTTGTCTGAGGAATCAAGGAACTTTTTGGTAAATTGATCCTCCAATCATGTCTTTGAAGAAACAACACTAATTGATTTGTGTGTGATTCTGCAGAATGTAAAGACTGAGCAAGTACCAAGATATCGTCCAAATAAGGAAACACCGCAATACCCCGCTCTCTGATTACAGAGAGTAGGGCACCGAGAACCTTTGAAAAGATCCTTGGAGCCAAAAGGGCAAAAGGAAGAGCAACAAATTGGTAATGCTTGTCTAGAAAAGAGAATCTCAGGAACTGATAGTGATCTGGATGAATCGGAATATGAAGATATGCATCCTGTAAGTCTATTGTGGACATATAATGCCCTTGCTGAACAAAAGGCAGAATAGTCCTTATAGTCACCAACTAGAATGTTGGTATTCTTACGTAACGATTCAAAATTTTTAGATCCAGAACTGGTCTGAAAGAATTCTCCTTCTTTGGAACAATGAACAGATTTGAATGAAACCCCAGACCCCGTTCCTGAAAAGGAACTGGCACAATTGCCCCAGATAACTCCAGGTCTGAAACAAACTTCAGGAAAGCCTGAGCCTTTACTGGGTTCACTGGCATGCGTGAGAGAAAGAAACTTCTCACAGGCGGTCTTACTTTGAAACCTATTCTGTACCCTTGAGAAACAATGTTTTAGATCCAAAGATTTTGGATTGAATTGATCCAAACATCCTTGTAAAATCGTAGTCTGCCCCCTACCAGCTGCGCTGGAATGAGGGCCGCACCTTCATGTGGACATGGGGGCTGATTTTGATTTTTCAAATGGCTTAGATTTATTCCAGACTGGAGAAGGCTTCCAATTGGAAACCATTCATTTAGGGGAAGGGTCAGGTTTCTGTTCCTTATTTTGACAGTTAGCAGCCTTAAATTTACCCTTAGATTTTTTTATCCTGAGGTAAAAAAAGCTCCCTTCCCCCCCAGTGACAGTTGAAATAACAGAATTTATGTTTACCTGATAAATTACTTTCTCCAACGGTGTGTCCGGTCCACGGCGTCATCCTTACTTGTGGGATATTCTCTTCCCCAACAGGAAATGGCAAAGAGCCCAGCAAAGCTGGTCACATGATCCCTCCTAGGCTCCGCCTACCCCAGTCATTCGACCGACGTTAAGGAGGAATATTTGCATAGGAGAAACCATATGATACCGTGGTGACTGTAGTTAAAGAAAATAAATTATCAGACCTGATTAAAAAACCAGGGCGGGCCGTGGACCGGACACACCGTTGGAGAAAGTAATTTATCAGGTAAACATAAATTCTGTTTTCTCCAACATAGGTGTGTCCGGTCCACGGCGTCATCCTTACTTGTGGGAACCAATACCAAAGCTTTAGGACACGGATGAAGGGAGGGAGCAAATCAGGTCACCTAAATGGAAGGCACCACGGCTTGCAAAACCTTTCTCCCAAAAAATAGCCTCAGAAGAAGCAAAAGTATCAAACTTGTAAAATTTGGTAAAAGTGTGCAGTGAAGACCAAGTCGCTGCCCTACATATCTGATCAACAGAAGCCTCGTTCTTGAAGGCCCATGTGGAAGCCACAGCCCTAGTGGAATGAGCTGTGATTCTTTCAGGAGGCTACCGTCCGGCAGTCTCGTAAGCCAATCTGATGATGCTTTTAATCCAAAAAGAGAGAGAGGTAGAAGTTGCTTTTTGACCTCTCCTGTTACCAGAATAAACAACAAACAAGGAAGATGTTTGTCTAAAATCCTTTGTAGCATCTAAATAGAATTTTAGAGTGCGAACAACATCCAAATTGTGCAACAAACGTTCCTTCTTCGAAACTGGTTTCGGACACAAAGAAGGCACGACTATCTCCTGGTTAATGTTTTTGTTAGAAACAACTTTTGGAAGAAAACCAGGTTTAGTACGTAAAACCACCTTATCTGCATGGAACACCAGATAAGGAGGAGAACACTGCAGAGCAGATAATTCTGAAACTCTTCTAGCGGAAGAAATTGCAGCCAAAAACAAAACTTTCCAAGATAATAACTTAATATCAACGGAATGTAAGGGTTCAAACGGAACCCCCTGAAGAACTGAAAGAACTAAGTTGAGACTCCAAGGAGGAGTCAAAGGTTTGTAAACAGGCTTGATTCTAACCAGAGCCTGAACAAAGGCTTGAACATCTGGCACAGCTGCCAGCTCTTTGTGAAGTAACACAGACAAGGCAGAAATCTGTCCTTTCAAGGAACTTGCAGATAATCCTTTCTCCAATCCTTCTTGAAGAAAGGATAGAATCCTAGGAATCTTTACCTTGTCCCAAGGGAATCCTTTAGATTCACACCAACAGATATATTTTTTCCATATTTTGTGGTAAATTTTTCTAGTTACAGGCTTTCTGGCCTGAACAAGAGTATCAATAACAGAATCTGAGAACCCTCGCGTTGATAAGATCAAGCGTTCAATCTCCAAGCAGTCAGCTGGAGTAGGACCAGATTCGGATGTTCGAACGGACCTTGAACAAGAAGGTCTCGTCTCAAAGGTAGCTTCCATGGTGAAGCCGATGACATATTCACCAGATCTGCCTACCAAGTCCTGCGTGGTTACGCAGGAGCTATCAAGATCACCTACGCCCTCTCCTGATTGATCCTGGTTACCAGCCTGGGGATGAGAGGAAACGGCGGGAATACATAAGCTAGGTTGAAGGTCCAAGGTGCTACTAGTGCATCTACTAGAGTCGCCTTGGGATCCCTGGATCTGGACCCGTAGCAAGGAACCTTGAAGTTCTGACGAGAGGCCATCAGATCCATGTCTGGAATGCCCCACAGTTGAGTGATTTGGGCAAAGATTTCCGGATGGAGTTCCCACACCCCCGGATGCAATGTCTGACGAATCAGAAAATCCGCTTCCCAAGTTTCCACTCCTGGGATGTGGATTGCAGACAGGTGGCAGGAGCGAGTCTCCGCCCATTGAATGATTTTGGTCACTTCTTCCATCGCCAGGGAACTCCTTGTTCCCCCCTGATGGTTGATGTACGCAACAGTCGTCATGTTGTCTGATTGAAACCGTATGAACTTGGCCCTCGCTAGCTGAGGCCAAGCCTTGAGAGCATTGAATATCGCTCTCAGTTCCAGAATATTTATCGGTAGAAGAGATTCTTCCCGAGACCAAAGACCCTGAGCTTTCAGGGATCCCCAGACCGCGCCCCAGCCCATCAGACTGGCGTCGGTCGTGACAATGACCCACTCTGGTCTGCGGGAGGTCACCCCTTGCGACAGGTTGTCCAGGGACAGCCACCAACGGAGTGAGTCTCTGGTCCTCTGATTTACTTGTATCTTCGTAGACAAGTATGTATAGTCCCCATTCCACTGACTGAGCATACACAATTGAAATGGTCTTAGATGAATGCGCGCAAAAGGAACTATGTCCATTGCCGCTACCATCAAACCTATCACTTCCATGCACTGTGCTATGGAAGGAAGAGGAACGGAAGGAAGTATCCGACAAGAGTTTAGAAGTTTTGTTTTTCTGGTCTCTGTCAGAAAAATCCTCATTTCTAAGGAGTCTATTATTGTTCCCAAGAAGGGAACTCTTGTCGACGGAGATAGAGAACTCTTTTCCACGTTCACTTACCATCCGTGAGATCTGAGAAAGGCCAGGACTATGTCCGTGTGAGCCTTTGCTTGAGGAAGGGACGACGCTTGAATCAGAATGTCGTCCAAGTAAGGTACTACAGCAATGCCCCTTGGTCTTAGCACCGCCAGAAGGGACCCTAGTACCTTTGTGAAAATCCTTGGAACAGTGGCTAATCCGAAAGGAAGCGCCACGAACTGGTAATGCTTGTCCAGGAATGCGAACCTTAGGAACCGATGATGTTCCTTGTGGACAGGAATATGTAGATACGCATCCTTTAAATCCACCGTGGTCAAGAATTGACCTTCCTGGATGGAAGGATTGTTCGAATGGTTTCCATTTTGGACGATGGAACCTTGAGAAACTTTTTTAGGATCTTGAGATCTAAGATTGGTCTGAACGTTCCCTCTTTTTTGGGAACTACGAACAGATTGGAGTAGAACCCCATCCCTCGTTCTTTTAATGGAACAGGATGAATCACTTCCAGAAGATAACCTTGGAAGACTATTTCTAGTGCCCAAGGATCCAGAACATCTCTTGCCCAAGCCTGAGTGAAGAGAGAGAGTCTGCCCCCCACCAAATCCGGTCCCGGATCGGGGGCCCGCATCTCATGCTGTCTTGGGAGCAGTGGCAGGTTTCTTGGCCTGCTTTCCTTTGTTCCAGCCTTGCCTTGGTCTCCAGGCTGGATTGGCTTGAGAAGTATTACCCTCCTGCTTAGAGGACGTAGCACTTGGGGCTGGTCCGTTTCTGCGAAAGGGACGAAAATTAGGTTTATTTTTGTCCTTGAAAGACCTATTCTGAGGAAGGGCGAGGCCCTTGCCCCCAGTGATATCAGAGATAAACACTTTCAAGTCAGGGCCAAACAGTGTTTTCCCCTTGAAAGGAATGTCAAACAATTTGTTCTTGGAAGACGCATCCGCTGACCAAGATTTTAACCAAAGCGCTCTGCGCGCCACAATAGCAAACCCAGAATTTTTCGCCGCTAACCTAGCCAATTGCAAGGTGGCGTCTAGGGTGACAGAATTAGCCAATTTAAGAGCACGAATTCTGTCCATAATCTCCTCATAAGAAGAAGAATTACTAATAATCGCCTTTTCTAGCTCATCGCACCAGAAACACGCGGCTGTAGTGACAGGGACAATGCATGCAATTGGTTGTAGAAGGTAACCTTGCTGAACAAACATCTTTTTTAGCAAACCTAATTTTTTATCCATAGGATCTTGGAAAGCACAACTATCTTCTATGGGTATAGTGGTGCGCTTGTTTAGAGTAGAAACCGCCCCCTCGACCTTGGGGACTGTCTGCCATAAGTCCTTTCTGGGGTCGACTATAGGAAACAATTTTTTTAAATATGGGGGGAGGTACGAAAGGTACACCGGGCCTGTCCCATTCTTTATTAACAATGTACGCCACCCGCTTGAGTATAGGAAAAGCTTCGGGGGGCCCCGGGGCCTCTAGGAACTTGTCCATTTTACATAGTGTTTCTGGAATGACCAGATAATCACAATCATCCAAATTGGATAACACCTCCTTAAGCAGAGCGCGGAGATGTTCCAACTTAAATTTAAAAGTAATCACATCAGGTTCAGCTTGTTGAGAAATTTTTCCTGAATCTGAAATTTCTCCCTCAGACAAAACCTCCCTGGCCCCCTCAGACTGGTGTAGGGGCCCTTCAGAAACAATATCATCAGCGGCCTCATGCTCTTCAGTATTTTCTAAAACAGAGCAGTCGCGCTTTCGCTGATAAGTGGGCATATTGGCTAAAATGTTTTTGATAGAATTATCCATTACAGCCGTTAATTGTTGCGTAGTAAGGAGTATTGGCGCGCTAGATGTACTAGGGGCCTCCTGTATGGGCAAAACTGGTGTAGACGAAGGAGGGGATGATGCAGTACCATGCTTACTCCCCTCACTTGAGGAATCATCTTGGGCATCATTTTTACTAAATTTATTATGACATAAATCACATCTATTTAAATGAGAAGGAACCTTGGCTTCCCCACAGTCAGAACACAATCTATCTGGTAGTTCAGACATGTTAAACAGGCATAAACTTGATAACAAAGCACAAAAAACGTTTTAAAATAAAACCGTTACTGTCACTTTAAATTTTAAACTGAACACACTTTATTACTGCAATTGCGAAAAAGTATGAAGGAATTGTTCAAAATTCACCACAGTGTCTTAAAGCCTTAAAAGTATTGCACACCAAATTCGGAAGCTTTAACCCTAAAAATAACGGAACCGGAGCCGTTTTTATATTTAACCCCTTTACAGTCCCTGGAATCTGCTTTGCTTAGACCCAACCAAGCCCAAAGGGGAATACGATACCAAATAATGCCTTCAGAAAGACTTTTCTATGTATCAGAGCTCCACACACATGCAGCTGCATGTCATGCTGTTCTCAAAAACAAGTGCGCCATACCGGCGCGAAAATGAGGCTCTGACTATGATTAGGGAAAGCCCCAATAGAATAAAGTGTCTAAAACAGTGCCTGCCGATATTATTTTACAAAAAATACCCAGATTAAATGATTCCTCAAGGCTAAATATGTGTAAATATGATCGATTTAGCCCAGAAAATGTCTACAGTCTTAATAAGCCCTTGTGAAGCCCTTATTTACTGTGTGAATAAAAATGGCTTACCGGATCCCATAGGGAAAATGACAGCTTCCAGCATTACATCGTCTTGTTAGAATGTGTCATACCTCAAGCAGCAAAAGACTGCTCACTGTTCCCCCAACTGAAGTTAATTCCTCTCAACAGTCCTGTGTGGAACAGCCATGGATTTTAGTAACGGTTGCTAAAATCATTTTCCTCATACAAACAGAAATCTTCATCTCTTTTCTGTTTCAGAGTAAATAGTACATACCAGCACTATTTTAAAATAACAAACTCTTGATTGAATAATAAAAACTACAGTTAAACACTAAAAAACTCTAAGCCATCTCCGTGGAGATGTTGCCTGTACAACGGCAAAGAGAATGACTGGGGTAGGCGGAGCCTAGGAGGGATCATGTGACCAGCTTTGCTGGGCTCTTTGCCATTTCCTGTTGGGGAAGAGAATATCCCACAAGTAAGGATGACGCCGTGGACCGGACACACCTATGTTGGAGAAAACAGAATCCAACTGAGAACCAAATAATGTATTACCTTGGAAAGAAAGAGATAGCAATGTTGATTTAGAAGTCATATCAGCATTCCAAGATTTAAGCCATAAAGCTCTTCTAGCTAAAATAGCTAAAGACATATACCTGGCATCAATTCTAATGATATAAAAAATGGCATCACAAATGAAATTATTAGCATGTTGAATTAGCTTAACAATGCTATACACATTATGATCTGGTACTTGTTGCGCTAAAGTTTCCAACCAAAAAGTTGAAGCAGCAGCAACAGCCAAAGAAATAGCAGGCCTAAGAAGATGACCTGAACATAAATAAGCCTTCCTTAGATAAGATTCAAATTTCCTATCTAAAGGATCTTTAAAAGAAGTACTATCTGTCGTAGGAATAGTAGTACGCTTTGCAAGAGTAGAGATGGCCCCATCAATTTTGGGGATCTTTTCCCAAAACTCCAATCTACCAGTCGGCAAAGGATACAGTTTTTTAAACATTGAAGGAGGAGTAAATGAAGTACCCAGACTAACATCAATTTTGATATAAAAAATGGCATCACAAATGAAATTATTAGCATGTTGAATCAACTTAACAATGCTAGACAAATCCTGATCCGATACTTGTTGTGCTAAAGTTTCCAACCAAAAAGTTGAAGCAGCTGCAACATCAGCCAAAGAAATTGCAGGCCTAAGAAGATGACCTGAATATAAATAAGCCTTCCTTAGATAATATTCAAGTTTCCTATCTAAAGGATTTTTAAAAGAAGTACTATCTTCCGTAGGAATAGTAGTACGTTTAGCAAGAGAAGAGATAGCCCCATCAACTTTGGGGATCTTTTCCCAAAACTCCAATCTAACTGCTGGCAAAGGATACCGTTTTTTAAACCTTGAAGAAGGAATAAAATAAGTAACAGGCCTATTCCATTCCCTAGAAATTACATCTGAAATAGCATCAGGAACTGGAAAAACCTCTGGAATAACTACATGAGGTTTAAAAAACGAATTTAAACGTTTACTGGTTTTAATATCAAGAGGACTAGTCTCCTCCATATCTAATGCAATCAACACCTCTTTTAATAAGGAACAAATATACTCCATTTTAAATAGGTATGAAGATTTGTCAGTGTCAATATCTGAGGCAGAATCTTCTGAACCAGATAGATCCTCATCAGAGATAGATAAATCAGAATGCTGTCGATCATTTAAAAATTCATCAAAATTTATGAGAAGTTTTAAAAGACCTTTTACGTTTATTATAAGGTGGTATTACAGACAGAGCCTTCTGAATAGAATTAGAAACAAATTCTCTCACATTAACAGGAATATCCAGAACATTAGATGTTGAAGGAACAACAACAGGTAATGGATTACTACTAATGGAAATATTGTCTGCATTTGAAAGTTTATCATGACAACTAACACAAACTACAGTCGGAGGAACAGTTACCACAAGTTTAAAACAAATGCACTTAGCTTTGGTAGAACCGACATCAGGCAGCAGGATTCCAGAAGTAGATTCTGATACAGGGTCAGATTGAGACATCTTGCAATATGTAATAGAAAAAACAACATATAAAGCAAAATTATCAATTTCCTTATATGACAGTTTCAGGAATGGGAAAAAATGCAAACAAAATAAGCCTCTGGAAACCAGAAGCAAAATGAAATAAGGACTTAAATAATATCAAAAATCTGGCGCCAAGTATGACGCCCACAACTGACAAAATATTTTTTGGCGCCAAGAACGTCTGCAACAAACACGAGCGTCATAGATGACGCAACTACGTGAAAACTCTCGGCGCCAAGTAAGACGCCGGAAATGACGAAATTACGTCAACAAACTTAATTCTCGCACCAAAAAAGTCTTGGCCAAAAATGACGCAATAAATTATAGCATTTTGCGCTCCTGCGAGCCTAACAGCACGCAATTTAGAAAAGAAAGTCAATTTGTAAAATTTTCAGGTAAGAAATTTTTTTATTTTCTTTTATATGAATTTCCCAAAATGAAACTGATAGTCTGTAAGAAGGAAATATACTGATTAACCTGAATCATGGCAAATATAAGTACAAAACATATATTTAGAACTTTACATATAAAGTGCCAAACGATAGAGTGTCTTAAATAAAAGAAAACATACTTACCAAAAGACACTCATCTACATAAAGTAGATAGCCAAACCAGTACTGAGACGAGAATCAGTAGAGGTAATGGAATATAAGAGTATATCGTCGATTTGAAAAGGGAGGTAGGAGATGAGTCTCTACGACCGATAACAGAGAACCTATTAAATAGATCCCTGTTAGGATGACTATTGTATTCAATAGGTAATACTCCCTTCACATCCCTCTGTCATTCACTGCACTCTGAGAGGAACCGGGCTTCAGCATGCTGAGAAGCGCATATCAACGTAGAAATCTAGCACAAACTTACTTCACCACCTCCATAGGAGGCAAAGTTTGTAAAACTGAATTGTGGGTGTGGTGGTGGGGGGGTGTATTTATAGGCATTTTGAGGTTTGGGAAACTTTGCCCCTCCTTGTAGGAATGTATATCCCATACGGCACTAGCTCATGGACTCTTGCCAATTACATGAAATAAATAGCATATGAGCCTACCTAGGTTTAGCTTTCAACTAAGAATACCTAGAGAACAAAGCAAAATTGGTAATAAAAGTAAATTAGAGGGGGGCGGAGCTTGCGGGCGTACCGAATGGCCGCACTAAACTAGAGCTCCGACAGCAGTGGAGACGGAGCTTTCTCTAGGGCCGATTTAAGCCCATATAAGTGCCCAGACTTGATGCGTTAAACGATCGGAAGGTGAGAGGGGCTCGGTCCTCTTCGCTTTTAGGCCGCTGCTGACATTCCGGACCCGGCAATTAGACGGCGGTAAAGGCCGCAAATGGAGCCCTCCTAAAGTACAGTCCGGGCCTGCGCTGAAAGATCAGAACGGGAGCAGGGGACCAAGAGGAAAAGATGCAGCACCTTGCCTAACTCTTTCCCACAAGTGTCCGGTAAGGAACATGAATTAAGCACTTCAGTATCCACGTGGCAGTCGCCATTTTAAACAAGGGAGCATGGCAGATACAAAGTAAATAGCACTCCCAGGTACCAGCACCTATCTTTAATCAGCATGGGGTTGTATATTTAGACAAATGACATAATACAGGGCTGATATTGCATAAAGTATACATCCCTATCATAACAGTGCAAGCTCACTCTGTCTGGCCTTACTCTGCCTAACCTAGATAAATGCACAATTTATGAATCTGCTGTACTCCGGACAGCCAAATACTTATATAGCAGAGGACAACTAGATCTCTTTCTAACCCCTTACCATGGCACAACGCAGAGCTACCAAGCCTGAAAAAACTCCAAAAACAACCCTGACTTCAGGGGCTGTACATTCTTTCTTTAAAAAGACTGACAGCACAAAAAAGAAATGTGAAATTCCCCAAGCCTCCAGTGAAGAAGAGGAGCTGTCTGACAGTACTACTACATTACAGCCCTTGAGATCCCCTTCAAACTTACACTCGCACCCCGCAGATGCACCAGTGACACTAAAAGCTATGGAGGCTCTGATTAATCAGGTGAAATCCTGCATCAAAGCTGAATGCGCTGAACTTAAAAAAAGATCTAAATGAATTAGGAAATAGAGTGGAAACGCTGGAAGATGGCAGGGAGGAAATTATTAATGATATGGCAGCCATGTCACACTCCATAGAAACACAACAGTTACAGATCCTTGACTTGGAAAATAAACTTGACGACGTTGAGAATAGAGCGCAGAGAAATAATCTTCGAATCCGTGGTATCCCCGAATCAATCAAGGGCGAAGATATATCAGAATATTTACAGAATATGTTCCAATCCTTAGCTATTTCTAACCAGCGGGTGATTGAACCCATACCACTGGAAAGGGCTCACAGATCCCTACGGCCGAAGCCGAATGACAACCAGCCTCCAAGGGACATTATAGTGTGCTTCCGGAGGTACAAAGATAGGGAAAAAATCCTACAGATGGCAAGAACGCAACCACATTTTTCCTACTTGGGTGCCAAGATCCAAATCTACCAAGACCTGTCGGCCAGGACATTACAACTTAGAAAGGGATTCTCCAACTTCACCTCTCATTTAAGGTCACTGAAGATCCCTTATAGGTGGGGATTCCCTGTCTCATTACAACTCATTAAAAATGGTAAACGCTATGAATGTAGCTCCCCAGAAAAAGTGAATGACTTTTGTAAACTACTTGACATTCCTATACCGGACGCAGCGGTCCCACAGCCAAAAGACCATGTTGCACCCCTGCCACGGCCACAGAGGCGACTCTGGTCCGAGGTAGTGGACAGAAAGAACGGGAACAAACTGTGCACAGATGCAGATCCTGACTCTCCAGTGGCTACCGCTTAAACAAGAATTTTTTCTACCATAATTCTACGTTTTGCGAAGAACATGGCGATGCTCTTCAGCACCAGTCATAAACAGCTGGTGTATTTGCTATATGCCCACACATTATAGAAGAACAGGACTTGAAGGTGCCCTTTCCTTCGGGGTCACTTTCAGAGTAATATACTACTATCTTCATTCCTGGAGGTTGTGAGTATGTAATGTAGAAATTAAACTACGAGATATTAATATGTGAAAAGACTTTCAGCAGTTAAGTTTGTTTATTCTAGGCAATTGTTTTTATCTGTTTGTCAGCCTGGCTCTTACAATGAAGAACTTGAACTTAAACTAATGGACATTGTTATATGAGAAGACTTTTGCATTGCAATTTATACGTTTTATGTAACTGTATGTTCCACAGTCTATTCAATCTACAGTTAACCATGTTTCAAACGTTTACATTGTTGCATATCTCTGCTCTAGTTCTGAGTATGGGTTCTTGATTTTGTGTCCTCCTGATCTTGGCCTGATGAGGAGGCTCCGTCGTGCTGCTCTTTCCCCTCTTACAACCTCTACTTAATCTTTACCTCTTTTCTAACCCAACTTGCTCCTTCCTTCTCTTCCCTAGTTGCTTTCCTACCCTACTACCCTTTTCTCCCATCCCTCTACTCTTTACTCTCTACTTCTGGACCTTCTTTCTCCTTCCTCAGCCTCTTTTCAAATTGCAGTCCAAGGAGTAGGAGCTATTAGAGAACTGTTTGTTTATTTGTTTGTTTGTTTTGTTTGAAGTGTACTTGAAAAATCAGTATTTATCTGTGTTCAGGCAGTGGCAGGAAGATTACGACCACACATAACTGTTTCCATCACTTGTTGTACTGATTGTGACAATCGCAGCTAGAACTACATGACAGACCGAGACCGACCTAACCAGTTTCGCATAGCCAAACAAAATGTAAAGGGCTTTCTCTCCCCACAGAAAAGATCAATAGCATTCCATGATTTTTATAAAAAGACAGTCGACATCATTATGATGCAAGAGACTCACTTTAAAAAAACTAATGAGCCCAAGCTTTCACAGCTCCACTATGACCAACACTTTTTAGGCTCAGGGCCGGCAAGGCACAATGGTGTGTGTATTTCCTTTAGAAAGGGCACCTCATTTGTATTACTCGATAAATACTCAGACACAGATGGACGAATACTAATTCTAGTAGGACTTTTTTATGGCAGGCCCATTACCCTAGTAAATATATATGCCCCTATTCGCCCTAGACCCCCATTTTTTCGCAAAGTAATCAATCAAATCCTAGACATTTCGAAAGGCCCGGTATTCTTAGGCGGTAACTTTAACTACCCAATGAGCCCCATGCTAGACACTTCCTCAGGCCGTTCATACATGCAGAGCTCGCAAATAAAAGCTAACTGGCAGGCTATAAGAGCCATGCCCTTATTTGACTCCTGGAGAGTGGCTAATCCAACCACCAGGGACTTCACATTCTTCTCAAACCCACAACGCTCATACACCCGCTTAGATTATATCTTCTGCGAACAGCAGACGCTTTCCTCCCTATGTGAATCCAGGCTCTACCATACCGCTTGGTCTGACCATAGTATGGTGTGCTCTAGCTTCCTGTGGTCAACTAAGCCACAATACCAACAAAATTGGAGACTGAGCGACCAAATTTTCTTAGACCCTCTGATCACGAAGGACTTGGCTGAAAAGACAGCCGAGTTCTTTTCCTTTAACGATCCTTTAGCTACTTCAGCAACCAACAACTGGGAAGCGTATAAGTGTTTTATCAGGGGGGTAATAATGGGGCACACACATAAACAGCGCAAGCAACGAAGAGCCCAATATAACTTACTGACCTCTAACTACAATAACTGTGAAAGAGAACTTAAGCAAAATCCGCAGTCCCAAATATTGTTGCAGAAATCTCAACAGGCTAGAGAAGAGTTACACCAATACTTAATTAAGAACGCCCACATGCGGGCTTTAACATCCAAATCAAAATTCTTTATTGAGAGCAATAAAGCGGGGCGCCTCCTTGCTAGGTCCCTGAAGAAGAAGCGTTACAAAACATTTATAGATAAAATAACAGATCCGGAGGGCGTAACTTATACCACAAATGCTGACATTGTTAATCAATTTGTGCAATATTACTCTACACTGTATAACCTTCCAACTCTAGACACAGAGACCAAACTTGCTAAAATTAACAATTATTTGTCCGAGATTCAACTCCCTACACTACTTGCGTCGGACTGCGAGGCATTAGACGAGAAATTCTCGGCCCAAGAGCTTATGATAGCTATCAAAAACCTCCCCCAAGGCAAAGCCCCAGGCCCCGATGGGTTTACACCTAAATTTTATCATCAGTTTAAATCCCTGCTTTGTCCCCCTTTATTAAATATGTATCACTCCTTAGACCAGGAAGGACAATTGACCCCATCCCTTTTGGAAGCCACTATTTCAGTTATCCCCAAACCAAATAAACCTTGTGACAAAGTATCTAACTACCGCCCCATTTCCCTAATAAATATAGATATTAAACTATACGCCAAACTGATCGCTACCAGAATAAATAAATACTTACCCTTCCTGGTGAACCCAGACCAAACCGGATTTATACCAGGCAGAGAGGCTAAAGACAATACAATCCGGGTGTTGCATACTTTACTTTCTGCATCATCTACGGAAAAGCCCCTAGCCATACTGTCCACAGATGCGGAAAAAGCTTTTGACAGGGTGGACTGGGACTTCCTCTGGTCCACCCTGTCAAAATTTGGATTCTCACATACTTTAATATCCCGCATTAAGTCTCTGTATGCGAGCCCATCGGCGCGAGTTAGCGCAAACAGCACACTCTCGCAAGTAATTTATATAAATAACGGCACTCGACAAGGGTGCCCTCTTTCTCCACTACTATTTGCCTTGGTGGTGGAAGTACTGGCTGTACGAGTCAGAAATAACCCTCTTATTAGTGGAGTCTCCTTTGGGGAGATCCACCAAAAATGTCTTCTGTATGCGGACGACATTATATTTACAATGCATTCCCCGCTAATATCTATCCCCACCCTCCTACATGAACTGGAGGATTATAAATCAGTCTCAAATTTTTCTATTAACATGGGAAAATCAATGTTAATGCCGATACACCTTAGGGAGGAAGAACTACAGTTTATTTCGACTCACACCTCATTTCAAATGACGAATAAAATACATTACCTGGGGATTGACATATCACCTAAGTATACAGAGCTGTTCAAGCCTTAATTACATGCCCCTTCAACAGGAAACTAGTAAGTCATTAGAACTCTGGAGCAAACGGGGCCATCTTTCGTGGATGGGGCATATTAACGCTATAAAAATGAACCTACTCCCTAAGTACCTATATTTATTTCAAGTACTCCCCATAGACCTCCCCTTACAGTATTTAAGAAAACAACAAAAAATGCTAGACACATTTATATGGGATAATAAGAGATCCAGAGTAGCTAGGAACACCTTATTTTTACACAAAGAAGATGGGGGATTGGGTTCTCCGAACCTCCTGAAATATTACAAGTCTGCCCACATGGCCCGTATAGTTGCATGGAAGCACTCCCCGGCTGGGAAACCCTGGATCCAAATAGAATCCTGCTTAGCAGGTGGTCTGAATTTGGGTGACCAATGTTGGATACCAAGTAAACAAAGACCAACAGACGTTTGGGGGAATCACTACATTGCTGCCACCCTTAGAACATGGGATAGACTTCTATCTGAGGATAAGCAGTTCTCTCCCCCTTAACCCCTTTACTTAATAACCCCTTGATGTTGCAACCACATACCTTTCCTTCGCCACTTATTTCAGGCATCCCTACTAACATCCCGACGCACATAGTGTTACACAACGGAATTATTAAGACTCAAGAGGACTTACACCACCAACTGGGAGCCCCCTTTCACTTATGGTACCCATATTTGCAAATTAGACATACTATTTCTACTAGCACTTATAAGCCAGACCTTGTAAGACCCCTGACCCCCTTTGAAACTCTGTGTACATCTCCTACAATCGCCAAATCCCATGTTTCTACCATATACAAGCTGCTTAGAGGTTCCTTCCCTAATAAGAAACCAACATTTATTGTGCAATGGGAGAGGGAGTTAAATATAGAATTCACTGAGGCCCAATGGCTTCACATCTTCTCTGAAACTAAAAAATCCTCTCTGTCTCTAACGATGGTTGAAATGAATTACAAACTACTTTCAAGGTGGTATCTTACCCCACATCGCCTTCGAAGCATATTCCCTAACTCCTCTTCCCTATGCTGGAGACACTGTGGGGGGGTGGGTACACTCTCACATATTTGGTGGTCATGCCCACTTCTTAGCTCTTACTGGGACAACATAAATAGACATGTGGACAGAATACTGGGGAGACCAATCACATTTACCCCTAGCCTAGTGCTACTGAGTGACATCCCTAAAATATCCTGCTTATATCAAAAGAAATTGTTGCATTGTATGCTTGGCTGCGCTAGACGTTTGGTCCCTAGGTTCTGGAAAAAATCCACCCCTCCTACCTACAATATGTGGATAAAAGAAGTGAGCTACATGTTAGATCTAGAAAAGTTGTACTATGCGTACAAAGGGAAGCAAGATGTTATCTCAGACGTAATTTTCATTTGGGAACAGCAAAATAATGATAATACATTTAGGGGGGAATCCGCCATGTAATCTGGCTCAATGTGACTTACCTGACTAATGTATCTCCTTGCGAGACCATTTCCGATCTAGGTTAAACTGTCTCAGCTGTATTCACGAGTTGAAAACTGATATTAAGCCTTCATCTAGCTTTTAACCTAAGCTACACATGTGATCACTATCTGTCAAATATTTGTAATCTGCTGCTTATGATTTTTTGGTACAACTGAACTGATTTGTCTATTGCTTGTTTGTATTTGATTCTTTGTTGTTCTTTTTGAAAACAAAAATTATTTGATGGAAAAAAAAAAAAAAAAAGTAAATTAGAAAGTCATTTAAAATGACATGCCCTATTTGAATCATGAAAGTTTATTTTGGACTGGACTGTCCGTAAACTTCAGTCGGTGGTTACCAAGGCTATTGCTGCTATTCTGCCAGAAAGAGCAAGCATAAACTGAAGCATACTTCAAGTTCTTCCTCCAAAGGCAGTTCCTTCTGTTAGCCCTTCTGTACTTAGACAAGCTAAGGAATCTGAGCTAGATAAATCATCAGCATCTGACGGAGAGGTCTTATCTGAGGATTCCTCTTCGGAATCTGACAAGGAGCCTGAGGACGTCACTTTTCAGTTTACCATGGATCACTTAAAGGGACAGTAAACACAAAAATTGTTATCGTTTAAAAAGCTAGATAATGCCTTTACTACCCGTTTCTCAGCTTTGCACAAAAAACACGGTTATATTAATATACTTTCTAACTTTAAACCTCTAAATTTCTTTCTGTTTTTAAGTCCCTAAATACAGCCCCATGATCACATGATTTTGTATTTGCTTTTCCCATCAGGGGAAGCTAGTTCATGTGAGCCATATAGATAACATTGTGCTGACGCCGCACTAATTGGCTTAAATGCAAGTCAATAGATAAAGTCATGTGATCAGGGGGCAGATAGAAGATGCTTAGAAACAAGGTAATCAAAGAGGTAAAAAGGGTATTAATATAACCATGTTTTCTGTACAAAACTGGGGAACGGGTAATAAAGGGATTATCTATCTTTTAAAACAATAAAAAATTTTGAGTTGACTGTCCCTTTAAGGGACAGTTTACACCATAAGATTTATTGTTTTAAAACATAATCAATTCATTACCAATTCCCCAGTTTTGCATAACCAACAGTTATATTGATATACTATTTACCTCGCTGATTACTTTGTATCTAAGCCTTTTCTGACAGCCCCCTGATCACATGACTATTAGTTATCTATTGACTTGCATTTTAGCCAATAAGTGCAGTGTCTGCCACACGTCACAGACGTGATCACAATGTTATCTATATGGCTCACATGAACTAGCACTGCCCTGTTGTGAAAATAAAATAAAAATCATGTGATAAGAGGATGTCTTTAATGGCTTAGAAACAGGCAGACATTTATAGGTTTCAATGTTATAAAGTATATTAATATAATAATGCTGGTTGTGCAAAGCTGGGGGATGGGTAGTAAAGGCATTATATATCTTTTTAAACAATAATTTTAGTGTTGACTGTCCCTTTAAGAGCTTAACTTAAGAAAGTGTTACGAACTTTGGAGGTTTAGTATACAAACAGGCTGAGGTTAAAGGGACAGTCTAGTCAAAATGAAACTTTCATGATTTAGATAGGGCATGCAATTCTAAACAACTTTTTAATTGACTTTTATCATTAAATTTGCTATGTTAACTTGGTATTTTTGAAAAGTTAAACCTAGGTAGGCTCAAACCGATTTCTAAACCGCCTCTTTGCGCAGAACATTTTGAAAGTTTTTCACAGTTAGACAGTACTAGTTCATGTGTGTCATATAGATAACATTGTGCTCACTCCCGTAGAGTTATTTAGGAGTCTGCACTGATTGGCTAAACTGCATGTCTGTCAAAAGCACTGAGATAAGGGGGCAGTCTGCAAAGGCTTAGATACAAGGTAATCACATAGGTAAAACATATTAATATAACTGTTGGTTATGCAAAACTGAGGAATGGGTCATTCATTATGACTTACCAGATAATTTCCTTTCCTTTGATACAGGGAGAGTTTACAGCTGCATTCATTACTTGTGGGAATAAAGAACCTGGCCACCAGGATGAGGCAGAGACACCCCAGCCAAAGGCTTAAATACCTCCCTCACTTCCCTCATCCCCCACTCATTTTGCCGAGGGAACAAGGAACAGTAGGAGAAATATCAGGGTGAAAAATGTGCCAGAAGAAAACAACTTAAATTTAGGGCCGCCCACCTGAGAGCACGGGCAGGAGCTGTGGACTCTCCCTGTATCGAAGGAAAGAAAATTATCTGGTAAGTCATAATTTATGTTTTCCTTCTAAATACAGGGAGAGTCCACAGCTGCATTCATTACTTGTGGGAAATTATACCCAAGCTCCTAAAGGCTTCCTTTATAGAAGCAAAAAAATAAAAAGAATAAGAATGTTAGGAGGACCAAGCAGCTGCCAAACAATCAGAACCATAGGATCTTATGTCAGAGAACCAAAAAGATGTGACTGCACTCAAACTGAGCCATAAACCTCTGAGGAGGCTCGTGTCCCGCTGTCCTATAGAACCAGCGAATAACACTCATCCAACAACAAGGAGGAAGTCGATCAGCTTCCAAAACCTTGCACTCCCCAGATATGAATAACAGAAAGGAAAAAACTGTCTATTCTGATGAAGTCTGACAGAAACCTCAAGGTAAGATACCCCAAAAAAGGAAGAACTTCTACCCATTTTGACAAGGAATAAGACAATCTTAGGGAGAAAAAAACTCAGAAATAGCCTTATAAGAAGGGTGACCACAATAAGGAAGAACAGATTGCAAATTGCAACACAGAAACTATGACACGTAGAAAAACAGAATTTATGTTTACCTGATAAATTTCTTTCTCCAACGGTGTGTCCGGTCCACGGCGTCATCCTTACTTGTGGGATATTCTCCTCCCCAACAGGAAATGGCAAAGAGCCCAGCAAAGCTGGTCACATGATCCCTCCTAGGCTCCGCCTACCCCAGTCATTCGACCGACGTTAAGGAGGAATAATAGCATAGGAGAAACCATATGGTACCGTGGTGACTGTAGTTAAAGAAAATAAATTATCAGACCTGATTAAAAAACCAGGGCGGGGCCGTGGACCGGACACACCGTTGGAGAAAGAAATTTATCAGGTAAACATAAATTCTGTTTTCTCCAACATAGGTGTGTCCGGTCCACGGCGTCATCCTTACTTGTGGGAACCAATACCAAAGCTTTAGGACACGGATGAAGGGAGGGAGCAAATCAGGTCACCTAAATGGAAGGCACCACGGCTTGCAAAACCTTTCTCCCAAAAATAGCCTCAGAAGAAGCAAAAGTATCAAACTTGTAAAATTTGGTAAAAGTGTGCAGTGAAGACCAAGTCGCTGCCCTACATATCTGATCAACAGAAGCCTCGTTCTTGAAGGCCCATGTGGAAGCCACAGCCCTAGTGGAATGAGCCGTGATTCTTTCGGGAGGCTGCCGTCCGGCAGTCTCGTAAGCCAATCTGATGATGCTTTTAATCCAAAAAGAGAGAGAGGTAGAAGTTGCTTTTTGACCTCTCCTTTTACCTGAATAAACAACAAACAGGGAAGATGTTTGTCTAAAATCCTTTGTAGCATCTAAATAGAATTTTAGAGCGCGAACAACATCCAAATTGTGCAACAAGCGTTCCTTCTTTGAAACTGGTTTCGGACACAGAGAAGGTACGATAATCTCCTGGTTAATGTTTTTGTTAGAAACAACTTTTGGAAGAAAACCAGGTTTAGTACGTAAAACCACCTTATCTGCATGGAACACCAGATAAGGAGGAGAACACTGCAGAGCAGATAATTCTGAAACTCTTCTAGCAGAAGAAATTGCAACTAAAAACAAAACTTTCCAAGATAATAACTTAATATCAACGGAATGTAAGGGTTCAAACGGAACCCCCTGAAGAACTGAAAGAACTAGATTGAGACTCCAAGGAGGAGTCAAAGGTTTGTAAACAGGCTTGATTCTAACCAGAGCCTGAACAAAGGCTTGAACATCTGGCACAGCTGCCAGTTTTTTGTGAAGTAACACCGACAAGGCAGAAATCTGTCCCTTCAGGGAACTTGCCGATAATCCTTTTTCCAATCCTTCTTGAAGGAAGGATAGAATCCTAGGAATCTTAACCTTGTCCCAAGGGAATCCTTTAGATTCACACCAACAGATATATTTTTTCCAAATTTTGTGGTAAATCTTTCTAGTTACAGGCTTTCTGGCCTGAACAAGAGTATCGATAACAGAATCTGAGAAACCTCGCTTCGATAAAATCAAGCGTTCAATCTCCAAGCAGTCAGCTGGAGTGAAACCAGATTCGGATGTTCGAACGGACCCTGAACAAGAAGGTCTCGTCTCAAAGGTAGCTTCCAAGGTGGAGCCGATGACATATTCACCAGATCTGCATACCAAGTCCTGCGTGGCCACGCAGGAGCTATCAAGATCACCGACGCCCTCTCCTGATTGATCCTGGCTACCAGCCTGGGGATGAGAGGAAACGGCGGGAACACATAAGCTAGTTTGAAGGTCCAAGGTGCTACTAGTGCATCCACTAGAGCCGCCTTGGGATCCCTGGATCTGGACCCGTAGCAAGGAACTTTGAAGTTCTGACGAGAGGCCATCAGATCCATGTCTGGAATGCCCCAAAGTTGAGTGACTTGGGCAAAGATTTCCGGATGGAGTTCCCACTCCCCCGGATGCAATGTCTGACGACTCAGAAAATCCGCTTCCCAATTTTCCACTCCCGGGATGTGGATAGCAGACAGGTGGCAGGAGTGAGACTCCGCCCATAGAATAATCTTGGTCACTTCTTCCATCGCTAGGGAACTCCTTGTTCCCCCCTGATGGTTGATGTACGCAACAGTCGTCATGTTGTCTGATTGAAACCGTATGAACTTGGTCCTCGCTAGCTGAGGCCAAGCCTTGAGAGCATTGAATATCGCTCTCAGTTCCAGAATATTTATCGGTAGAAGAGATTCTTCCCGAGACCAAAGACCCTGAGCTTTCAGGGATCCCCAGACCGCGCCCCAGCCCATCAGACTGGCGTCGGTCGTGACAATGACCCACTCTGGTCTGTGGAATGTCATCCCTCGTGACAGGTTGTCCAGGGACAGCCACCAACGGAGTGAGTCTCTGGTCCTCTGATTTACTTGTATCTTTGGAGACAAGTCTGTATAGTCCCCATTCCACTGACTGTGCATGCTCAGTCAGTGGTCTTAGATGAATGCGCGCAAAAGGAACTATGTCCATTGTCGCTACCATCAACCCGATCACTTCCATGCACTGAGCTACGGAAGGAAGAGGAACGGAATGAAGTATTCGACAAGAGTCCAGAAGCTTTGTCTTTCTGGCCTCTGTTAGAAAAATCCTCATTTCTGAGGAGTCTATAATTGTTCCCAAGAAGGGAACCCTTGTTGACGGGGATAGAGAACTCTTTTCCACGTTCACTTTCCAGCCGTGCGATCTGAGAAAGGCCAGGACGATGTCCGTGTGAGCCTTTGCTCGAGGGAGGGACGACGCTTGAATCAGAATGTCGTCCAGGTAAGGTACAACTGCAATGCCCCTTGGTCTTAGCACAGCTAGAAGGGACCCTAGTACCTTTGTGAAAATCCTTGGAGCAGTGGCTAATCCGAAAGGAAGCGCCACGAACTGGTAATGTTTGTCCAGGAATGCAAACCTTAGGAACCGATGATGTTCCTTGTGGATAGGAATATGTAGATACGCATCCTTTAAATCCACCGTGGTCATGAATTGACCTTCCTGGATGGAAGGAAGGATAGTTCGAATGGTTTCCATCTTGAAAGATGGGACCTTGAGAAATTTGTTTAAGATCTTGAGATCTAGGATTGGTCTGAACGTTCCCTCTTTTTTGGGAACTATGAACAGATTGGAGTAGAACCCCATCCCTTGTTCTCTCAATGGAACAGGATGAATCACTCCCATTTTTAACAGGTCTTCTACACAATGTAAGAACGCCTGTCTTTTTATGTGGTCTGAAGACAACTGAGACCTGTGGAACCTTCCCCTTGGGGGAAGTCCCTTGAATTCCAGAAGATAACCCTGGGAGACTATTTCTAGCGCCCAAGGATCCAGAACATCTCTTGCCCAAGCCTGAGCGAAGAGAGAGAGTCTGCCCCCCACCAGATCCGGTCCCGGATCGGGGGCCGATATTTCATGCTGTCTTGGTAGCAGTGGCAGGTTTCTTTGCCTGCTTTCCCTTGTTCCAGCCTTGCATTGGTCTCCAAGCTGGCTTGGCCTGAGAAGTATTACCCTCTTGCTTAGAGGACGTAGCACCTTGGGCTGGTCCGTTTTTACGAAAGGGACGAAAATTAGGTCTATTTTTTGCCTTGAAAGGCCGATCCTGAGGAAGGGCATGGCCCTTACCCCCAGTGATATCAGAGATAATCTCTTTCAAGTCAGGACCAAACAGCGTTTTCCCCTTGAAAGGAATGTTTAGTAGCTTGTTCTTGGAAGACGCATCAGCCGACCAAGATTTCAACCAAAGCGCTCTGCGCGCCACAATAGCAAACCCAGAATTCTTAGCCGCTAACTTAGCCAATTGCAAAGAGGCGTCTAGAGTGAAAGAATTAGCCAATTTGAGAGCATTGACTCTGTCCATAATCTCCTCATAAGGAGGCGAGTCACTATCGAGCACCTTAATCAGTTCATCAAACCAGAAATATGCGGCTGTAGTGACAGGGACAATGCATGAAATGGGTTGTAGAAGGTAACCCTGCTGAACAAACATCTTTTTAAGCAAACCTTCTAATTTTTTATCCATAGGATCTTTGAAAGCACAACTATCCTCTATGGGAATAGTGGTGCGTTTGTTTAAAGTAGAAACCGCTCCCTCGACCTTGGGGACTGACTGCCATAAGTCCTTTCTGGGGTCGACCATAGGAAACAATTTTTTAAATATGTGGGGAGGGACGAAAGGAATACCGGGCCTTTCCCATTCTTTATTAACAATGTCCGCCACCCGCTTGGGTATAGGAAAAGCTTCTGGGAGCCCCGGCACCTCTAGGAACTTGTCCATTTTACATAGTTTCTCTGGGATGACCAAATTTTCACAATCATCCAGAGTGGATAATACCTCCTTAAGCAAAATGCGGAGATGTTCCAATTTAAATTTAAAAGTAATCACATCAGATTCAGCCTGCTGAGAAATGTTCCCTAAATCAGTAATTTCTCCCTCAGACAAAACCTCCCTGGCTCCCTCAGATTGGGTTAGGGGCCCTTCAGAGATATTAATATCAGCGTCGTCATGCTCTTCAGTAACTAAAACAGAGCATCCACGCTTACGCTGACAAGGGTTCATTTTGGCTAAAATGTTTTTGACAGAATTATCCATTACAGCCGTTAATTGTTGCATAGTAAGGAGTATTGGCGCGCTAGATGTACTAGGGGCCTCCTGAGTGGGCAAGACTCGTGTAGACGAAGGAGGGAATGATGCAGTACCATGCTTACTCCCCTCACTTGAGGAATCATCTTGGGCATCATTGTCATTATCACATAAATCACATTTATTTAAATGAATAGGAATTCTGGCTTCCCCACATTCAGAACACAGTCTATCTGGTAGTTCAGACATGTTAAACAGACATAAACTTGATAAGAAAGTACAAAAAACGTTTTGAAATAAAACCGTTACTGTCACTTTAAATTTTAAACTGAACACACTTTATTACTGCAATTGCGAAAAAACATGAAGGAATTGTTCAAAATTCACCAAACTTTCACCACAGTGTCTTAAAGCCTTGAAAATATTGCACACCAATTTTGGAAGCTTTAACCCTTAAAATAACGGAACCGGAGCCGTTTTAAGCTTTAACCCCTTTACAGTCCCTGGTATCTGCTTTGCTGAGACCCAACCAAACCCAAGGGGAATACGATACCAAATGATGCCTTCAGAAGTCTTTTATCAGTATCAGAGCTCCTCTCACATGCGACTGCATGCCATGCCTCTCAAAAAACAAGTGCGCAACACCGGCGCGAAAATGAGACTCTGCCTATGCTTTGGGAAAGCCCCTAAAGAATAAGGTGTCTAAAACAGTGCCTGCCGATATAAATATATCAAAATACCCAGAATAAATGATTCCTCAAGGCTAAATAAGTGTTAATATCAATCGATTTAGCCCAAAATATGTCTACAGTCTAAATAAGCCCTTGTGAAGCCCTTATTTACAATCGAAATAAACATGGCTTACCGGATCCCATAGGGAAAATGACAGCTTCCAGCATTACATCGTCTTGTTAGAATGTGTCATACCTCAAGCAGCAAAGGACTGCAAACTGTTCCCCCAACTGAAGTTAATGCTCTCAACAGTCCTGTGTGGAACAGCCATGGATTTTAGTTACGGTTGCTAAAATCATTTTCCTCATACAAACAGAATTCTTCATCTCTTTTCTGTTTCTGAGTAAATAGTACGTACCAGCACTATTTGAAAATAACAAACTCTTGATTGAATAATGAAAAACTACAGTTAAACACTAAAAAACTCTAAGCCATCTCCGTGGAGATGTTGCCTGTACAACGGCAAAGAGAATGACTGGGGTAGGCGGAGCCTAGGAGGGATCATGTGACCAGCTTTGCTGGGCTCTTTGCCATTTCCTGTTGGGGAGGAGAATATCCCACAAGTAAGGATGACGCCGTGGACCGGACACACCTATGTTGGAGAAAACAATCTACAGACGAAATAGGTCCTTTAATAAGAACTCGAAGACCACCTCATGTACAGGTACAAAGGTAACCTGATGCAACCCCTGAAGGATAAATCTAACCCCAAAAAGGAGCAAGGAATTGACTTGCTGGCCCTGCCACAGGCAATGCCTTAGCAAAAACAACTGTACACCTGGAAGATCAATGAACCTCTGGAACCGGAGCACAAAATGAGAGCACAAACTGCTTGCGAAACCACATACCAGAGAAAGGAACTACAGCTGGTATCCATTTGCAACCTTACACTTGCCAGGCAGCTAAGCTAACCAAAAGGCTATACTTGCTGGCTGCCCCTTCGGACAAAAACTAGCTAGACAAGCCCTTCTCCAGCTCATTCTAGAGGGGAAGAAAACTCCAGGATCCAGAAGAGAGCCAGGACAAGCTAGCTCCTCCCGACAAAAAGAGGAGCCCTCCACACCTAAAATAGGTGATGAGGAACCAGGTACGAGCTGAAGGAAAGGAACGAAACCCTTCAGAAAAAAAACCTCTCAGCTAGGTCCAAGCGACCCATCGCAATTCGCCCCGGGAAAAAAATATCCCAAGACGCAAAGAGACCCTGACGATCACTGCAACAAGGGAACTCATGGCAGCAAAGCCTCTAAACCGTGATTACGAACTCCTGGGCAAAAATGGAGCAACAGTCTCATTGACACCCACTCCAGATAGGATCGAGCCAACCTCGAAAAAGAGTGACATGGATGAAAAGAAGGTTAAAATAGACCTCAGAATTAGGAAAACTGCCACAGCAGGATAAAAACTCCATGCCCACAGCTTGCTAGGCTGGGAATTAATCCCTTAGGCCACTGCGGACCTCAGCTGAGAAACTCAATCTGCTTTCTTCAGATACACATTCGAAAACCTCTGGATAGTCAGATCAAACGGATGATCGTAAGAAACATCCGTTCCGGAAGAGCTGGCTCAGAGAATAGTGTGCTGCCAAGAGCCGTAGTGGGCTCACCACCAAACTCGACACCCTCCCGTCTACGCAGGAGGAATTCACTAACTCAGAAATAATCCACTCACCAAGAGGTCCCGACTGGCATGGACCCAGAAATCCAGATCTCAGAGCAAAATGCTCAACTGAAAAACTCCCAAGGATAATTGCAATGAAAATTCTGATCCACATACCTCAGAAAACACTCTCACCCTGCTGACAGGGAAGAGACCAAGATAAAAACTGCCCGGGGGAACTAGGATAAAAATCCCCAACACCGGGGGAACTAGGATAAAAGTCCCCAACACCGGGAGATCTGGATCAAACACTGGTGAACGATTCCCCAACCAGTAATCCAAAAGACTGCTAAGACAGAGTCAAAAACCCACTGCTATGTTGAATACTCGGCCTGGGCTGAAACCATCACCCCCCACCACAGCACCAATGAAGGCCTGAAGGTGAATTGGCAGAACCCGATGAAGTACTTCTAACTTTGTAAGCTCTAAGGCAAAGGGCCTTCCTATCTGAAAGACCAAGCCGCATACAAAGGATCCAACCTGGTGCCAACACCAGAACTCAGGTCTAGGTCCACCTCTGAGGATGGAAACAGCAGAAAGCAAATCCCAAAAGGTCTACTAGCAGATGCTGGAAAATCCAGAACGGTTATGACTCGGGAGCCACCGTAACATCTAGAAATAGGCTACTGCCACAATAAACACCATATTCCCCCCAAAAAAAACTTAGGATCAAAGAAAGGATCTAGAAGAAAACGGTCCCTAAGAACCCGGACCTGCTTAAATAAGTAACCAAAACAGGTCCTGCCCAACATCAAGGGTATGACATGTCTGTCATAAAAAACAAACAAATGGCAAATTCATAAGTTCCAGCAGTGCTAGTAAAACTGAGAATAAACAAAATAAATAAAATAAGCTACAAGGCTTAAATCTTTATCTCTAGATAAACAAGGAAATCATCACCCTGAACAGAGACCTAGAAGCTTACATCAGAAGACTCCAACCATCACGACCATCAAAGTCAATATAACCAAAAACAACCCAAGTGACGAAACTTCTTCCTAAAAAGAGTTTCCACAAGAACCCCGAGCTCTAAAACAAATCCTATCCGAAACGGATTATAAATAAAAATAGTTAAACGCACAAAAAGGGACATAAAAAGGTGTGCAAACTAAAACAAACAGGTCCTGCCTGTTATACAACACAACCCCCATAGGGCTCGGGACTGGGATTCTAAAACTATATACATATAGACGATAAAGAAGAGGATTCAACCCTCGCCACTCGTCTAATCAAGATCGTTATTCAGAGGACTGAGATCCACCGGACTGATCAGGACTGGGTACCTCTAACATAGCCAAAACCTCTCTCAGAAGTAAACGCAGGAGTGCCATTCTAAATCTAAATCCTCCTCAGTTGGAGGAGTCAAATCAGGCGATTCCGACCCTAGAGGTTCTACCTCTGAAGCCTCAGAGGGAACCTCATCCTTAGATGACTGATCGGCACATTCGTCATTTTACACGATGGCCCATGGGAGAGCATGGATTAACCCTTCGCTTGCATGTAGCAGGAGGAGGCAAACTCGCTAAAGCCAAAGAGATGGCCATGCAAAAAAGCGCAGTAACCTCTGGGGGAAAAAAGTCTCCCTCAGACGAAGGAGTAATGGTACTTAGGGGAACTGCATGTGTAGGAGACGATTCTAGGGAAACGCACCTCACGGGACGAGGAATCCTCAGAGGTAAACGGCTCAGTGGTCTCTAACATCTCAACATTGTTTGAAGAGAACACCCTATTGCGGCATACAGAACATAATTGAGCGGGCTGGTATACCTGGGCCTCCTCACAACATATGCAGGTATCAAAATCTTTATCAGAGGGAACCTCTAGAATATCAGTATCCTCCATAATTCTAATTAAAATGTTTAGCAAAAAACAACTGGCACCTTAAACCCCCAATGGCTGGGGCACTCACCACCTCCTATGACCCAGACAGGTAGAAAAATATAATTTATGCTTACCTGATAAATTCATTTCTCCTGTAGTGTAGTCAGTCCACGGGTCATCCATTACTTATGGGATTATATCTCCTCCCTAACAGGAAGTGCAAGAGGATCACCCAAGCAGAGCTGCTATATAGCTCCTCCCCTCTACGTCATACCCAGTCATTCGACCGAAAACCAAACGAGAAAACTATAGGGTGCAGTGGTGACTGGAGTTTAATTTAAAATTTAGACCTGCCGTAAAAAACAGGGCGGGCCGTGGACTGACTACACTACAGGAGAAATGAATTTATCAGGTAAGCATAAATTATATTTTCTCCTGTTAAGTGTAGTCAGTCCACGGGTCATCCATTACTTATGGGATACCAATACCAAAGCTAAAAAGTACACGGATGACGGGAGGGACAGGCAGGATCTTTACACGGAAGGAACCACTGCCTGTAGAACCTTTCTTCCAAAAACAGCCTCCGAAGAAGCAAAAGTGTCAAATTTGTAAAATTTTGAAAAAGTGTGAAGTGAAGACCAAGTTGCAGCCTTGCAAATCTGTTCAACAGAGGCCTCATTCTTAAAGGCCCAAATGGAAGCCACAGCTCTAGTAGAATGAGCAGTAATCCTTTCAGGAGGCTGCTGTCCAGCAGTCTCATAGGCTAAACGTATTATGCTACGAAGCCAGAAAGAGAGAGAGGTAGCCGAAGCTTTTTGACCTCTCCTCTGTCCAGAATAAACGACAAACAGGGAAGAAGTTTGACGAAAATCTTTAGTTGCCTGTAAATAAAATTTCAGGGCACGGACGACGTCCAGATTGTGCAGAAGTCGTTCCTTCTTTGAAGGGGGGTTAGGGCACAATGATGGAACAACAATCTCCTGATTGATATTCTTGTTAGTGACTACCTTAGGTAAGAACCCAGGTTTAGTACGCAGAACTACCTTGTCTGAATGAAAAATCAGATAAGGAGAATCACAATGTAAGGCCGATAACTCAGAGACTCTTCGAGCCGAGGAAATAGCCATTAAAAACAGAACTTTCCAAGATAACAGCTTGATATCAATGGAATGAAGGGGTTCAAACGGAACACCTTGCAGAACGTTAAGAACTAAGTTTAAGCTCCACGGCGGAGCAACAGTCTTAAACACAGGCTTAATCCTAGCCAAAGCCTGACAAAAAGCCTGAACGTCTGGAACTTCTGACAGACGTTTGTGTAAAAGGATAGACAGAGCTGAGATCTGTCCCTTTAACGAACTAGCAGATAAACCCTTTTCTAAACCTTCTTGTAGAAAAGACAATATCCTAGGAATCCTAACCTTACTCCATGAGTAACTCTTGGATTCGCACCAATATAAGTATTTACGCCATATTTTATGGTAAATTTTCCTGGTAACAGGTTTCCTAGCCTGTATTAAGGTATCAATCACTGACTCCGAGAATCCCCGCTTTGATAGAATCAAGCGTTCAATCTCCATGCAGTCAGCCTCAGAGAAATTAGATTTGGATGTTTGAAAGGACCCTGAATCAGAAGGTCCTGTCTCAGAGGCAGAGACCATGGTGGACAGGACGACATGTCCACTAGATCTGCATACCAGGTCCTGCGTGGCCACGCAGGCGCTATTAGAATCATCGATGCTCTCTCCTGTTTGATCCTGGCAATCAATCGAGGAAGCATCGGGAAGGGTGGAAACACATAAGCCATGTTGAAGACCCAAGGTGCTGTCAGAGCATCTATCAGTACCGCTCCCGGGTCCCTGGACCTGGATCCGTAACAAGGAAGCTTGGCGTTCTGGCGAGACGCCATGAGATCCAGATCTGGTTTGCCCCAATGATGAAGCAGTTGGGCAAACACCTCCGGATGAAGTTCCCACTCCCCCGGATGAAAAGTCTGGCGACTTAGAAAATCCGCCTCCCAGTTCTCCACGCCTGGGATGTGGATCGCTGACAGGTGGCAAGAGTGAGACTCTGCCCAGCGAACTATCTTTGAGACTTCCATCATCGCTAGGGAACTCCTTGTCCCTCCCTGATGGTTGATGTAAGCCACAGTCGTGATGTTGTCCGACTGAAACCTGATGAACCTCAGAGTTGCTAACTGAGGCCAAGCCAGAAGAGCATTGAAAAATGCTCTTAATTCCTGAATGTTTATTGGAAGGAGTCTCTCCTCCTGAGTCCATGATCCCTGAGCCTTCAGGGAATTCCAGACTGCGCCCCAACCTAGAAGGCTGGCGTCTGTTGTTACAATCGTCCAATCTGGCCTGCGGAAGGGCATCCCCTTGGACAGATGTGGCCGAGAAAGCCACCATAGAAGAGAATCTCTGGTCTCTTGATCCAGATTTAGCAGAGGGGACAAATCTGAGTAATCCCCATTCCACAGACTTAGCATGCACAATTGCAGCGGTCTGAGATGCAGGCGTGCAAAAGGTACTATGTCCATTGCCGCTACCATTAAGCCGATTACCTCCATGCACTGAGCCACTGACGGGTGTTGAATGGAATGAAGGACACGGCAAGCATTTAGAAGTTTTGATAACCTGTCCTCTGTCAGGTAAATTTTCATTTCTACAGAATCTATAAGAGTCCCTAAGAAGGGAACTCTTGTGAGTGGCAATAGAGAACTCTTTTCTACGTTCACCTTCCACCCATACGACCTTAGAAATGCCAGAACTAACTCTGTATGAGACTTGGCAGTTTGGAAACTTGACGCTTGTATCAGAATGTCGCCTAGGTACGGAGCTACCGCTATTCCTCGCGGTCTTAGTACCGCCAGAAGAGAGCCCAGAACCTTTGTAAAGATTCTTGGAGCCGTAGCTAACCCGAAGGGAAGAGCTACAAACTGGTAATGCCTGTTTAGGAAGGCAAACCTTAGATACCGGTAATGATCCTTGTGAATCGGTATGTGAAGGTAGGCATCCTTTAAATCCACTGTGGTCATGTACTGACCCTCTTGGATCATAGGTAAGATGGTCCGAATAGTTTCCATTTTGAACGATGGAACTCTTAGGAATTTGTTTAGGATCTTTAAGTCCAAGATTGGTCTGAAGGTTCCCTCTTTTTTGGGAACCACAAACAGATTTGAATAAAACCCTTGTCCGTGTTCCGACCGCGGAACTGGGTGGATCACTCCCATTAGTAAGAGGTCTTGTACACAGCGTAGAAACGCCTCTTTCTTTATCTGGTTTGCTGATAACCTTGAAAGATGAAATCTCCCTTGTGGAGGAGAAGCTTTGAAGTCCAGAAGATATCCCTGAGATATGATCTCCAACGCCCAGGGATCCTGGACATCTCTTGCCCAAGCCTGGGCGAAGAGAGAAAGTCTGCCCCCCACTAGATCCGTTTCCGGATCGGGGGCCCTCACTTCATGCTGTCTTAGGGGCAGCAGCAGGTTTTCTGGCCTGCTTGCCCTTGTTCCAGGACTGGTTAGGTTTCCAGCCCTGTCTGTAGCGAGCAACAGTTCCTTCCTGTCTTGGAGCGGAGGAAGTTGATGCTGCTCCTGCCTTGAAGTTACGAAAGGCACGAAAATTAGACTGTTTAGCCCTTGGTTTGGCCCTGTCTTGAGGCAGGGCATGGCCCTTACCTCCAGTAATGTCAGCGATAATTTCTTTCAAACCGGGCCCGAATAATGTCTGCCCTTTGAAAGGAATGTTAAGCAATTTAGATTTAGAAGTCACATCAGCTGACCAGGATTTAAGCCACAGCGCTCTACGCGCTTGAATGGCGAATCCGGAGTTCTTAGCCGTAAGTTTAGTTAAGTGTACTACGGCATCAGAAATAAATGAATTAGCTAGCTTAAGGACTTTAAGCTTGTTTATAATCTCATCCAATGGAGCTGTGCTAAGGGTCTCTTCCAGAGACTCAAACCAGAATGCCGCCGCAGCCGTGACAGGCTCAATGCATGCAAGGGGTTGTAATATAAAACCTTGCTGAACAAACATTTTCTTAAGGTAACCCTCTAACTTTTTATCCATTGGATCTGAAAAAGCACAGCTATCCTCCACCGGGATAGTGGTGCGCTTAGCCAGAGTAGAAACTGCTCCCTCCACCTTAGGGACCGTCTGCCATAAGTCCCGTGTGGTGGCGTCTATTGGAAACATTTTTCTAAATATAGGAGGGGGTGAAAAAGGCACACCGGGTCTATCCCACTCCTTGTTAACAATTTCTGTAAGCCTTTTAGGTATAGGAAAAACGTCAGTACACGCCGGTACTGCAAAATATTTATATAGCCTACATACTTTCTCTGGAATTGCAACCGTGTTACAATCATTCAGAGCCGCTAATACCTCCCCTAGTAATACACGGAGGTTCTCAAGCTTAAATTTAAAATTTGAAATGTCTGAATCCAGTTTACTTGGATCAGATCCGTCACCCACAGAATGAAGCTCTCCGTCCTCATGTTCTGCAAATTGTGACGCAGTATCAGACATGGCTATTATTATCAGCGCACTCTGTTCTTACCCCAGAGTGATCGCGTTTACCCCTAAATTCTGGCAATTTAGATAGTACTTCAGTCATAACACTAGCCATGTCTTGCAAAGTGATTTGTATGGGCCGCCCTGATGTACTTGGCGCCACAATATCACGCACCTCCTGAGCGGGAGGCGAAGGTACTGACACGTGAGGAGAGTTAGTCGGCATAACTTCCCCCTCGTTGTCTGGTGATAATTTCTTTACATGTACAGATTGGCTTTTATTTAAAGTAGCATCAATGCAATTAGTACACAAATTTCTATTGGGCTCCACATTGGCTTTTAAACATAGTGAACAAAGAGATTCATCTGTGTCAGACATGTTTAAACAGACTAGCAATGAGACTAGCAAGCTTGGAAATACTTTTCTAAATAAATTTACAAGCAATATAAAAAACGCTACTGTGCCTTTAAGAAGCACAAAAAGCTGTCACAGTTGAAATAACAATGAACCAAAATAGTTATAGCAACCAATTTTTCACAGTAAATGTATTAAGTTAGCAAAGGATTGCACCCACCAGCAAATGGATGATTAACCCCTTAATACCCAAAAAACGGATAACAATTTAATAATTAACGTTTTTATCACAGTCAAAACACACTGTCACAGGTCTGCTGTGTGTGATTACCTCCCTCAAAACTAGTTTTTGAGACCCCTGAGCTCTGTAGAGACTTCCTGGATCATGGAGGAAGAAATAGGAAGACTGTGACTAAATTTTTACTGCGCAATAAAGCGCTAAAATAGGCCCCTCCCACTCATATTACAACAGTGGGGAAGCTCAGTAAACTGTTTTTATTCAGAAACAAACGACAGCCATGTGGTAAAAATCATGCCCATAAAGTTTTATCACCAAGTACCTCAGAAAAAACGATTAACATGCCAGTAAACGTTTTAAAAATGAAAATTATGAAATGTTATTAATAAGCCTGCTGCTAGTCGCTATCACTGCAGTGCAGGCTCAAATATTACTTTAATATAGACAGTATTTTCTTAGTGAAATTCCATTCCCCAGAAATACCTCAGAGTATACATACATACATATCAGCCTGATACCAGTCGCTACTACTGCATTTAAGGCTGCACTTACATTACATCGGTATTAGCAGTATTTTCTCAGTCAATTCCATTCCTTAGAAAATAATATACTGCACATACCTCCTTGCAGGTGGGCCCTGCCTGCTATCCCCTGTTCTGAAGTTACCTCACTCCTCAGAATGGCCGAGAACAGCAAGTGGATCTTAGTTACGACCGCTAAGATCATAGACAAACTCAGGTAGATTCTTCTTCTAATGCTGCCTGAGAAGAAACAACACACTCCGGTGCCGTTTAAAATAACAAACTTTTGATTGAAGAAATAAAAACTAAGTTTAACACACCACAGTCCTCTCACACGTCCTATCTATTAGTTAGGTGCAAGAGAATGACTGGGTATGACGTAGAGGGGAGGAGCTATATAGCAGCTCTGCTTGGGTGATCCTCTTGCACTTCCTGTTAGGGAGGAGATATAATCCCATAAGTAATGGATGACCCGTGGACTGACTACACTTAACAGGAGAAATTAACTTCTCCGCAGCCACTCAGTCAGGAATCGGAAATGGAAAAACAAGACGTGACTACTCCCAGTCACATGGTGCCTCATGCAGGACCGCCCCTGCTAAGGAAAAGCGTGCCAGCTTAATAAAACTGCGCAGCTCTATAACCTATATGTTCCGTATCAGCCTATGAGCCCAAATCGTCTCCTTCACCTACGCAGTCAAAATCACATAAACATGATTAAGAAGACCCCACTGTTCAATAATCCCCCCAGGAGATAATAACCCTTGATTCCATAAAGATAAAAAAATTAAACAATCTTACCGGAATCCATGCTGTGGAACAGCAACACAGTTCTTCAAGTTTCACCTCTGACATGGACTTGAGTGAAGAAAGCAGGCATCAAAACTAGTCAACGCTGATTGCTTATAGGAGCTGTTAATGTGAGTCTGGATAGTTTTGCAGACCCTAACTTTCATTAATGCTCTCACTGAGAGGCTGACAAGACTACTTAAAACTCCAGTTCCATCCCGAAGGGCAGATACCCTTCCTAAGGCACTACTCCAAAAAACTTCTGACACTTCTCTGCCAACCTTCTGTGATGAAAGGCAAAGAATGACTGGGGGATGAGGGAAGTGGAGGAGGTATTTAAAGCTTTGGCTGGGGTGTCATTGCCTCCTCCTGGTGGCCAGGTTCTGTATTCCCACAAGTAATGAATGCAGATGTGGACTCTCCTTGTATTTAGAAGGAAAAAGGATTATCTATATTTTTTTAAACAAAAATTCTGATGTAGACTGTTCATAAATAAGACATTTAGAACCAAATCTAAATCTCCTGAAACCTTCTCTTGTAGCTGAGATTATTTCTAAAGAACGGAATAAACCGAGAGTACGAGATTATTTCTAAAGAAGGGGATAAACAGAGTACCTATTTCCCCTTTTAATTTTAAGAGATTGTTTCCAGTTATAGATAGCTGACCCCTTCCGTTTGTGTCTTGTATCCTATATGGAATAAAGAAGAAGTTTTTTCACGCTCACGCTGTTGCTCAGTAGCCAGTTTTTTTTTCTTGGGTTAATGTGCGGCTGTCCAACGTTTTCCCACTGGCTCCACACTGCCCCTGTGTTTGGCTGTGACCTGGCCTCTTTTTCCCACTGGCAGGATTTTCTGCAGTGGCACTCACCCTACAGACCGTTTCCAGTACCAGATTCCAATCTGGAATTATGGGTAACTATTCCTAAGGTAGAAGGGGCTATGTCCACTCTTGCCAAAATAACTACAATCCCATTAGAGGATAGCACATCCTTTAGAGATCCTATGGACCAAAGTTAAAGGGTTACCTGAGAAGGGCCTTTTTACAGGGAGGTTTCCTTCTTCAAACGGCTTGTGAGTGTGGCGGCAGTTGCATGCACCAATGCTTTTTGGTGCGATTCTCTCTCTCTAAATTAGCTTTGAAGGAATGTTCCTTGGAGAAGATTTAGGAAAGTATCAAGTTCCTAAAGTCTACAATTTTTTTTTTTACTTTATTTTTCCCCCCAGATCCCCAAGACTTATACCATTGGAAAGGTTAGGTGATTACCTTTCCAATGGTGGGTCTTGGGGGTCTGTAGCTGCTTAGATCCATGAGATACAGGTTTCTAAGCAGCAAGCCCCCTTTCCCTATACTTTGTATTGACAATTTTAAATAAAGTTGCGCATTGACATCACTGCGCGTGGCATCGCTGCACGTAACGGGAAGCCCTGACGATGCCTGTCACTATGCAGGCCCGATCGCCGGGGTAGGAGTGGGTGGGGGCCCCCAGATTGCAAAAAAGGTAGTTGAGTGCTAATGACAGCTCTGAGCCATCATTAGCACTCAAGGGGTTAAGCAGTGGTGCATAATATTTGCATTAATGCAAAGAACACCGTTATAGCGGTTTTAGCTAGAACAAAAATTTGGCTGAAGTCTTGGTCTGCTGACATTCAAGTCTAGACTTATCTCTAGCCTTCAAGCATAGGACCCTTTCTGGTCCTGGTTTAAAATCTATTATTTCTACTGTCACAGGGGGTAAGGGAGCTTTTTACCTCAAGATAAAAAGGCTAGACCTAAGGGTAAGTCTGGGGTTGGGAGCGCGTTTTTGTCCCTCACGCCAAAACAGGAATCAAAGATCCAGCTCCTTCCCGAACCCAGAGTCCTCTAGAACTACTTGGAGACCAAATCCAGTACGGTTAAAGCCCAAACAATCCGAAAAACCCTCAGTGTCTAAATCGGAATAAAGGTGTGGCCCCCCGATTGGGACCAGGCTCCAGTAGGGAGCAGATTAAGTCTTTTTTCATTGCCCAATCTGTTCAACAACCATGGGTAATGGAAATTGTATCTCAGGGTTATAAGAAAGGTTTCAAAGCTACCCTGCCTTGAGGGAGGTTTATTCTGTCTCACATCTCTAAATGTGCAGACAAGATAAGGGTTTTTCTTCGTTTTGTAAACAACCTGGAGGTCATGGGGGTCATTGTACCAGTAACTTTGTCAGAACAACAAGCAGGGTTCTATTAAAATCTGTTCATTCTTCCAAAGGAGGAAGGCACTCCTTCCAATTTTGAACTTTATGACTCTAAACAAGTTTTTAAGGGTTCCTTCATTCAAGAAGAAAACTATCAGATTGATTCTTCCTTAAGTTCTTCAAGGTCAGTTCAGGTCCACCATAGATATGAAGGATGCATACCTTCATCATCTATTTCTTCGGTTTGCATTTATGGACAGACACTTTCAGCTCACAACTCTTCCATTTGGTCTGGCTACTGCTCGGAGAAATATTTACAAAAATCCTAAGAGCCCTTGATGTAAGAGCAGCTCAAGAATATACAATTAAAATGCAATTTAAAATACAATAAAAAACAAAGTCTATACACCAAGCCCATACTCAAACAAATTAAAATGATATCAGAATCTAGCACATATTTGTATTTATAACAGGCTATTTATATAAACAGAGACAAATCCAAATCTTTATTTATTCCTTTTAGTGTAAGGGAGTCAAGTTTTTTTAATCCAGAACATTTCCCTTTTTGAGCAATAGTTCCCTATCACCTCCCCTCCTGGGTCTAGTAGGGGAGGCGATAGGGAACTATTGCTCAAAAAGAGTTTGTTTTTTATTGTATTTTAAAATGCATTTTAATTGTATATTCTTGAGCTGCTAATGTGGAAATAATAAAGTTAAAATTGTATACATGCATACTTCAAAATAACCACATGATGGCAGTACAATTTAGTTTCTTATTAAAGTGAATGCAAATTTTGATGTTAAAGTGCCCGTTTTTTAATTTTTTTATTAAAAACAGGGGCACTTTAATTCATCAAAATTTACGTTTCACTCGTGAAAAAATACTTACCTTTTAACCCCTTAATGACCGGACCATTTTTCAATTTTCTTACCCTTAATGACAATGGCTATTTTTACATTTCTGCGGTGTTTGTGTTTAGCTGTAATTTTCCTCTTACTCATTTACTGTACTCACACATTATATACCGTTTTTCTCGCCATTAAATGGACTTTCTAAAGATACCATTATTTTCATCATGTCTTATAATTTACTACAAAAAAAATAATAAAATATGAGGAAAAAATGGAAAAAAAAACACACTTTTTCTAACTTTGACCCCCAAAAATCTGTTACACATCTACAATCACCAAAAAACACCCATGCTAAATAGTTTCTAAATTTTGTCCTGAGTTTAGAAATACCCAATGTTTACATGTTCTTAGCTTTTTTTGCAAGTTATAGGGCCATAAATACAAGTAGCACTTTGCTATTTCCAAACCACTTTTTTTCAAAATTAGCGCTAGTTACATTGGAACCCTGATATCTGTCAGGAATACCTGAATATCCCTTGACATGTATATATTTTTTGTTAGAAGACAACCCAAAGTATTGATCTAGGCACATTTTGGTATATTTTATGCCACCATTTCACCGCCAAATGCGAGCAAATAAAAAAAAAAACTTTAAATTTTTCACAATTTTAGGTTTCTCACTGAAATTATTTACAAACAGCTTGTGCTATTATGGCACAAATTGTTGTAAAAGCTTCTTTGGGATCCCCTTTGTTCAGAAATAGCAGACTTATATGGCTTTGGCATTGCTTTTTGGTAATTAGAAGGTAGCTAAATGCTGCTGCGCACCACACGTAAATTATGCCCAGCAGTGAAGGGGTTAATTAGGTAGGCTGTAGGGAGCTTGCAGGGTTAATTTTAGCTTTAGGGTAGAGATCAGCCTCCCACCTGACACATCCCACCCCCTGATCCCTCCCAAACAGCTCTCTTCCCTCCCCCACCCCACAAATGTCCCCGCCATCTTAAGTACTGGCAGAAAGTCTGCCAGTACTAAATAAAAGGAGTTTTTTTTTTTTAATAAAAAAAAATAAAATATTTTAGCTGTGATGGACTCCTGCCTTAGCCCCAAACTCCATGATCCCCCCCCCCCAGCTCTCTAACACTCTCCCCTATCTAATTGCGGCCATCTTGGGTACTGGCAGCTGTCTGCCAGTACCCAATTTGCCCAAAAACAAAAGTATTTTTTGCTCTTTTTCTTTTTTTTAGGTTTTCTGTAGTGTAGCAGCCCCCCACAATACCCCTACCCCCCTCCCAGATCCTTTTATATTATTTAAAAAAAAAATCTTTCCCCCCCCCTTCCCTCCTCATTGGTGTCAGTGGCCAGCTAATGCGCTCGCACACCCACGCGCACGCGCACCCCCCGCACGCACCCGGCGTGCACATTGCACTTCTAGGAACCGGATGCCGGGTAGCGATGGGCCGCCCACCCGCCTCCCTGTTGCGCTCCCACCAACGAACCGGCACCATCGCTACCGGTGCAGAGAGGGCCACAGAGTGGCCCTCTCTGCATCGGAGTCTTCTAAAAAGGTATTGCAGGATGCCTCCATATGGAGGCATCACTGCAATACCCTGAGAGCTGCTGGAAGCGATTGCGATCGCTTCCAGCACTCTCTTAGACAACTGACGTACCAGGTACGTCCATTGTCATTAACTGCTTGTTAATGCATGACGTACCTGGTACGTCAGTTGTCATTAAGGGGTTAAACTTGACAGCCGCTCCAGCTTCCCTCGGTCGCCGCAAGCCATTTCTGACGTCAGAAATGATGGATCAGTCATCCTTTAATCACGCCCCCCCCCCCCCGTGGGAATCAGTGTCTGATTCAACGCCGTGATTGAAGGAAGCCAGATTCCTCATTTTAGACCCAGGAAGAGGCTTTGCGACAGGCGGAGGAAGCTGGAGAGGCTGTCAAGATTTAAAATTAAGTATTTTTTTCACAACACGAGTGAAATGTAAATTTTGATGAATTAAAATGCCCCTGTTTTTAATCGAATTTTTAAAAACTGGGCACTTTAGCATCAAAATTTACATTCACTTTAATGAGAAGTGCACAGCTATAAAAGAAGCACAACTAGCTAAACTAATTGTAAAAGGATATACAATTAAGTATAGAAGGAATAGCTCCACGATAAGAGTATGTGTTAACTCAGCAAGATTGATTTTAGTTTTAGAAAAATATTATTCCATTTCAATCACACATTATTATCTTTATTAGGGAATATAGGTCACAACCAGGAATAATCATTCATACAATAGCTTAAGCTAGGTTAAAAACACTTTAACCAGGAGCAGAATATATATGGTTACCAATAGAGTACTATAAATAATTTGTATCAGTCAACAGTTTAGAATTAAAAGTAGACTAAGCCCTTACAATCCGAGGGCTAATTTACTGCTTATATTTTTATATTATACAACTGTTGAGCTGAGATAGGTAACAATAGTTATAAAGGTAAACTTATATTAAACCATGGTAAGCAGGTTAAAACAAGGAGAAACAAGGCTACTCCTGAGGGACCCCTGACACACGTTTCAAAAAGAACGCTTCCTCAGAGGGGGTGAGGGCCGCTGCTATTGTACGCCGTTCATGTCTGTTAACAGCCCACCTCACAACGTGATAGCCACCTGTCATACTGTTTCTGCAGCAGGATAGGCTCCCGGATATGTCAATCAGATGATGCATCTAAAAGTGTCATAAAGCTGGTGACATTGAAAAGGGTGTAATGTATGGGCGGAGTTGCCCATAATGTTAGCCCATCAAAATGCTATGTTACCCAGAATATGAGGGGTGTGTGTCTAAGAGGTGTGCAGATTGGGTGATCATATTGACACAGAATCGTCGCTGTATAACTGCCATTAAACTGAATAAATATATCTGTGGAACGCATATAACGAATGGATCTGATGTTATTCTCTTTCCAATATCGGACTGAGTAGTCGGGAGGTTGGATAAGTTGCCGATCTATTTACATAGACAAATCTCGGTTGACGATAAATGGATGAGGGGTGTGTACGTAAAAGGTATACTGATTGGGTGATCATGTTTACATCAAGACATAGCAGTTTACTTGACATAAATGTCAAGTATGACAAACACATATAGCGAATAGATCTTAAGTTATTCTCTTTCCAATAGCGGTCTGAATAGTCTGAAGATCGTATCAGTTATTGATCTATTCTTATTGACAAATCTAGGTTACCAATAAATGGAATATATTCCCTTGCTTTATATAGCGTAAATTGTAAGTAAGGCATAATGAGACACTACGTATGTGTGAATGTGACATGACATACATAATCATGAACATATTAGCATAGGGACATAAAATTCTCTATTAATCAAGGATTCCCTGACGTTTATAGTGGGATTATACTGCATGTAGTAAACATCTATTCGACGAATGACACATTGAAACAAAGATGCTGCATGGGTTTCTGCACAGTGTTAGCATTGTGAAATAAAAGATTGAAGGCAATATTGTTAGTATGGTAAGATGCTCAATGTCTATATTCCTACTATTAATAGCAAGATACTGTGTATATGTGCCCAGAATTGTGAAATGATCAACATCATCTAATGATGCCTTGGTAGTATTAAGTCCTAATCAGCTCATAAGAATTGTATTTACTCATGCTCCAATACCATACATTGGTTGTATCACTCTCCCAGTAATATAGGGAGGAGATGTATATTATTATGAATTGTAAGTTACACAGATAGGTTCATAGGGTGATCATACTATCACAGAGCCATAATGATAAAACTAATCCTACGATACAAGTTAAATACAGAAAATGATATCTTTGGTGCTATTGCCAATCTATTAGCTGCATTTGACAGAATAATCCCAAGGTTTAGACAGGAGTGACAATAACAAAATTTATGCTTACCTGATAAATTTATTTCTCTTGTGGTGTATCCAGTCCACGGATCATCCATTACTTGTTGGGATATTCTCCTTCCCAACAGGAAGCTGCAAGAGGATCACCCACAGCAGAGCTGTCTATATAGCTCCTCCCCTAACTGCCACTCCCAGTCATTCGACCGAAGACAAGCAAGAGAAAGGAGAAACTATAGGGTGCAGTGGTGACTGTAGTTTAAAAATAAAACACACCTGCCTTAAAATGACAGGGTGGGCCGTGGACTGGATACACCACAAGAGAAATAAATTTATCAGGTAAGCATAAATTTTGTTTTCTCTTGTAAGGTGTATCCAGTCCACGGATCATCCATTACTTGTGGGATACCAATACCAAAGCTATAGGACACGGATGAAGGGAGGGACAAGGCAGGTGCTCAAACGGAAGGCACCACTGCCTGCAAGACCTTTCTCCCAAAAATAGCCTCCGAAGAAGCAAAAGTATCAAATTTATAGAATTTGTAAAAAGTATGAAGCGAAGACCAAGTCGCCGCCTTACAAATCTGTTCAACAGAAGCCTCATTTTTAAAACCCCATGTGGAAGCTACCGCTTTAGTAGAATGAGCTGTAATCCTTTCAGGAGGCTGCTGGCCAGCAGTCTCATAAGTTAAGCGTATTATACTCCTTAGCCAAAAAGAAAGAGAAGTTGCCGAAGCCTTTTGGCCTCTCCTCAGTCCAGAGTAGACAACAAACAATGCAGATGTTTGACGAAAATCTTTAGTAGCTTGTAAATAAAACTTTAAAGCACGAACCACGTCAAGATTGTGTAAAAGACGTTCCTTCTTTGAAGAAGGATTAGGACACAGTGACGGTACAACAATCTCCTGATTGATATTTTTATTAGATACCACCCTAGGTAGAAAACCAGGTTTGGTACGTAATACTACCTTATCTATATGAAAAATGAGATAAGGGGAATCACATTGTAAAGCAGATAACTCTGAAACTCTTCGAGCCGAGGAGATAGCTACTAAAAACAGAACTTTCCAAGATAAGAGCTTAATATCTATTGAATGCAAAGGTTCAAACGGAACCCCTTGAAGAACTGAAAGAACTAAATTTAAACTCCAAGGCGGAGCAACAGGTTTAAACACAGGCTTGATTCTGACTAAAGCCTGACAAAACGCCTGCACGTCTGGAACCTCAGCCAGACGTTTGTGCAAAAGAATAGACAGAAATCTGTCCCTTTAAGGAACTAGCTGACAAACCCTTCTCCAAACCTTCTTGGAGAAAAGATAATATCCTAGGAATCCTGACCTTACTCCATGAGTAACCCTTGGATTCACACCAATGAAGATATTTACACCATATCTTATAATAGATTTTCCTGGTGACAGGCTTTCACGCCTGTATTAAGGTATCAACGACCGACTCTGAGAAACCACGCTTTGATAAATCAAGCGTTCAATCTCCAAGCAGTCAGCCGCAGAGAAATTAGATTTGGATGGTTGAAAGGACCCTGAAGTAGAAGGTCCTGTCTCAGAGGCAGAGTCCATGGTGGAAAGGATGACATGTCCACCAGATCTGCATACCAAGTCCTGCGTGGCCACGCAGGTGCTTTCAAAATCACTGGTGCTCTCTCCTGCTTGACCTTGGCAATCAGACGAGGGAGCAGAGGAAACGGTGGAAACACATAAGCCAGGTTGAAGGACCAAGGCGCTACTAGAGCATCTATCAGTGCTGCCTTGGGATCCCTGGACCTGGATCCATAACAAGGAAGCTTGGCGTTCTGGCGAGACGCCATGAGATCCAGTTCTGGTTTGCCCCAAAGTTGAATCAACTGTGCAAACACCTCCGGATGGATCTCCCACTCCCCCGGATGAAAAGGCTGTCGACTTAGAAAATCTGCCTCCCAGTTCTCTACTCCTGGGATATGGATAGCTGATAGATGGCAAGAGTGAATCTCTGCCCATTGAATTATCTTTGAAACCTCCAACATCGCTAGGGAACTCCTTGTTCCCCCTTGATGGTTGATGTAAGCTACAGTCGTGATGTTGTCCGACTGAAATCTGATGAGCCTCACTGCCGCTAGCTGAGGCCAAGCCTGAAGAGCATTGAATATCGCTCTTAGTTCCAGAATGTTTATCGGAAGGAGTGCCTCCTCCTGAGTCCACAACCCCCGAGCCTTCAGAGAGTTTCAGACTGCACCCCAGCCCAGAAGGCTGGCATCTGTCGTTACTGTTGTCCAATCTGGCCTGCGGAAGGTCATACCGTTGGACAGATGGACCGGAGATAGCCTCCAGAGAAGAGAATCCCTGGTCTCTTGATCCAGATTTAGAAGAGAGGACAAATCTGTGTAATCCCCATTCCACTGACTGAGCATGCAGAGTTGCAGCAGTCTGAGATGTAGGCGGGCAAACGGAACTACGTCCATTGCCACTACCATTAAGCCGATTACTTCCATACACTGAGCCACCGAAGGGCGAGAAGTAGAATAAAGAACACGGCAGAAATTTAGAAGTTTTGACAACCTGGCCTCTGTCAGGTAAATCCTTATTTCTACAGAATCTATCAGAGTTCCCAGGAAGGAAACTCTTGTGAGAGGGGATAGAGAACTCTCTTTTTGCGTTCACTTTCCACCCATGAGACCTCAGGAATGCCAGAACAATGTCCGTATGGGACTTGGCAATTTGGAAATTCGACGCCTGTATCAGAATGTCGTCTAAGTAAAGGGCTACTGCTATGCCCCGCGGCCTTAGGACCTCCAGAATTGACCCCAGAACCTTCGTAAAGATTCTTGGTGCCGTAGCTAACCCAAAGGGAAGAGCCACAAACTGGTAATGCCTGTCTAGGAAGGCGCACCTGAGAAACCGATGATCTTTGTGTATCGGAATGTGAAGATAAGCATCCTTTAAGTCCACGGTAGTCATGTATTGACCCTCCTGGATCATAGGTAGGATGGTTCGAATAGTCTCCATCTTGAAAGATGGGACCCTGAGAAATTTGTTTAGGATCTTGAGATCTAAGATTGGTCTGAAGGTTCCCTCTTTCTTGGGAACCACAAATAGATTTGAATAGAAGCCTTGCCCCTGTTCCTCCTTTGGAACTGGGTGGATCACTCCCATAACTAGGAGGTCTTGAACACAATGTAAGAATGCCTCTCTCTTTATCTGGTCTGCAGATAATTGTGAGAGGTGAAATCTTCCTTTTGGGGAAGAAGCTTTGAAGTCCAGAAGATATCCCTGGGACACAATTTCCAACGCCCAGGGATCCTGGACATCTCTTGCCCAAGCCTGGGCGAAGAGAGAAAGTCTGCCCCCTACTAGATCCGTTACCGGATCGGGGGCTGATCTTTCATGCTGTCTTAGAGGCAGCAGCAGGCTTCCTGGCCTGCTTACCTTTGTTCCAAGCCTGGTTAGGTCTCCAGACCGGCTTGGACTGGGCCACATTTCCCTCTTGTTTTGTATTAGAGGAAGTTGATGCCGCGCTCGTCTTAAAGTTTCGAAAGGCACGAAAATTAGTTTGTTTGGTCCTTAATTTGTTAGACCTATCCTGAGGAAGGGCATGACCTTTTCCTCCAGTAATATCAGAAATGATCTCCTTCAGTCCAGGCCCGAATAGGGTCTGCCCCTTGAAGGGAAAGTTGAGAAGCTTAGACTTTGAAGTAACGTCAGCTGACCAGGATTTGAGCCATAGCGCCCTACGCGCCTGAATAGCAAAACCTGATTTCTTAGCCGTTAGAAACAAATGAATTGGCTAGCTTAAGCGCTTTAAGCTTGTCAAGTATATCATCCAATGGGGTTTCTACCTGTAAGGCCTCTTCCAGAGACTCAAACCAGAAGGCCGCAGCAGCAGTGACCGTGGCAATGCATGCAAGAGGCTGGAGAATAAAACCCTGTTGAATAAACATTTTCTTAAGGTAACCCTCTAACTTTTTATCCATTGGATCTAGGAAAGCACAACTGTCCTCGACGGGGATAGTTGTACGCTTAGCTAGGGTAGAAACTGCTCCCTCCACCTTAGGGACCGTTTGCCATAAGTCCCGTGTAGCGGTATCTATTGGAAACATTTTCTTAAAAACAGGAGGGGGAGAGAACGGTACACCTGGTCTATCCCATTCCTTAGTAATAATTTCTGAAAACCTCTTAGGTATTGGAAAAACATCAGTGTAAACAGGCACTGTATAGTATTTATCCAATCTACACAATTTCTCTGGCACTATAATGGTGTCAGTCATCCAGAGTAGCTAAAACCTCCCTGAGCAACACGCGGATGTGTTCAAGCTTAAATTTAAATGTAGACATATCAGAATCAGGTTGAAGCATCTTCCCTGAGTCAGAAAAATCACCCACAGATAGAAGCTCTCCTGCCTCAGCTTCTGCATATTGTGAGGGGATATCAGACATAGCTACTAAAGCGTCAGAGTGCTCTGTATTTCTTCTAGCCCCAGAGCTGTCTCGCTTTCCTTGTAACCCTGGTAGTTTGGACAATACCGCTGTAAGGGTATGATCCATAACTGCCACCATGTCTTGTAAAGTAAACGCCATGGGCGCGCTAGATGTACTTGGCGCCTCTTGAGCGGGCGTCCCTTGAGCGGGAGTCAAAGGTTCTGACACGTGGTGCGAGTTAGTCGGCATAACTTCCCCCTTGTCATTTTCCTCTGGTGATAAATCTTTTATAGCCAGAATATGATCTTTATAACTTAAAGTAAAATCAGTACATTTGGTACACATTCTAAGAGGGGGTTCCACAATGGCTTCTAAACATAATGAACAAGGAGTTTCCTCTATGTCAGACATGTTTAAACAGACTAGCAATGAAACCAGCAAGCTTGGAAAACACTTTAATAAATGTAAACAAGCAAAAAATAAAAACGGTACTGTGCCTTTAAGAGAAACAAAAAATGTCAGAAATTGAAAAACAGTGATAAAAAACAGTAAATCTTACGAAATTTTTACAGTGTGTATAATAGGCTAACAGAGCATTGCACCCACTTGCAAATGGATGATTAACCCCTTAGTTTCAAAACCGGATCAAAAAAACGATATAAACGTTTTTCAACAGTCACAACAAAATGCCACAGCTCTGCTGTGGCTCTACCTGCCCATACAACGACTTTGGAAGGCACAAAAACCCTTTAGAGAGGTCCTAAGTGTTCAGGGGACTCCTTCAGGGAAACTGGATGTCTCAAGCTGCAAAATCTAATGCGCATTTAGGCGCGAAAATAGGCCCCTCCCAACCTGTATTCACAGTGAGAGGGCCTAACAAAACTATCCCTAGGCAAAATCTAGCCAGCCATGTGGAAAAAAACTGGGCCCCAATAAAGTTTTATCACCAATATGTAGAAAAAAAAGTTTAAACACTTCCATCAAACGTTATCTTATTTTTCAGTAATGTGAGAAAGTAATAAGAATATTACCCTTTACAGAAAGCATGATACTAGTCGTTATTAAATCACTGTAATCAGGCTTACCTTAAATAAATCTGGTATTAACAGCATTTTCTAGCATATTCATTTCTCTAGAAAAATTTAAACTGCACATACCTCATAGCAGGAGACCCTGCACGCCATTCCCCCAGCTGACGTTACCTATCTCTTCAGTTATGTGTGAGAACAGCAATGGATCTTAGTTACAACCTGCTAAGATCATCAAAGACCACAGGCAGACTCTTCTTCAACTTTCTGCCTGAGGCTAAAATAGTACAACTCCGGTACCATTTGAAAATAAAAAAACTTTTGATTGAAGATAAACTAAATAAATACAACACTTCTCTCTAGCTACTTCCTTTCTTGTCGAGAGCTGCAAGAGAATGACTAGGAGTGGCAGTTAGGGGAGGCGCTATATAGACAGCTCTGCTGTGGGTGATCCTCTTGCAGCTTCCTGTTGGGAAGGAGAATATCCCCACAAGTAATGGATGATCCGTGGACTGGATACACCTTACAAGAGAAATATGTATTTTACGGTCATACTTGTCCATCCAGGTAACTCCTGTGACATTTATTATAGAATGGAATATAATGTGGCACTGAGTATATATAAATATAGTGTAATATATGCAGACACAAGTGTATCTGTTTAGGTACACAAACAAGCTTACCATACTTTACATGATTTCTCTGAAATTTTCAGTGAACACACTGGAGTGCTTTATCTGGGCAATATGGCCAACATTACATGATAACGTGTGCATATGATGTGTCACTGTACATTCATTGCTTTTGATTCTTCTAGAGGGTTTGATCCCCCAGATAAGGTTAATATCATTCCCTTCATTGGGCTGTCCTTCCTGAGAATATTTAGTAATGCTGTGTCAAAGCCCCAGTTTACGTATGGGTAAAATGGTAAGGACAGAAATTTATGATATATGGTAGAATTACAGAATAATTGAACACAGGATTACTAGATCTTAGGTATGAAATAGAATAGTGTGTCAGTTCAGTGTATTTCACACATACTGGAGGAATACATACTTGGAAATATACATCATGGTATATTTGTCCTGTACTATACATCAAGCCAAATGCTAAGTGAGACAAGGGCAAAAAAAAATAAAAAATTGAATTGCATGTGAAGGTAAGTAATAACAATGAAAAACTCTAAATTCCAGACTGTAATGTGAATAGAGATGTTGTTGTGAGAGGGGGTTCCACAACATGGAAGAATCCAGTTAAGAAAGGACACATAAAATGTGTCTGGTGTAATTTTCACAATGAATTAATGAGGAGGTGATATGCATCAAGTGCAAGAATAGTGGGGTCATAAAAGCAGAAGGGGGAAACACAGGAAAATGAGTGCATGAAAACAAAGGTGCAAGTGAGAAAATATGGTTGACTGGATTGAAATGTGTACTTGTGGTGAAAGTGAATAACTGAGAAAAGGCTTATAAATATACATAGAAGTTATTAAAGTCATTCATGCCATTGGGCTTAACCGAATATAATAAATAGATCCATTTGTATTGTAATCCTGTGGTCATACTGTTGCGATGTAATTAAAAATGTTCGGCTGAGGAATCAAGAAACTTTTTGGTAAATTGATCCTGCAACCATGTTTCCGAAGAAACAACACTAGTTGATTTGTGTGAGATTCTGCAGTATGTAAAGACTGAGCTAGTACCAAGATATCGTCCAAATAAGGAAACACCGCAATACCCTGCTCTCTGATTACAGATAATAGGGCACCCAGAACCTTTGAAAAGATCCTTGGAGCTGTTGCTAGGCCAAATGGAAGAGCAACACATTGGTAATGCTCGTTTAGAAAAGAGAATCTCAGAAACTGATAGTGTTCTGGATGAATCGGAATATGAAGGTATGCATCCTGCAAGTCTATTGTGGACATATAATGTCCTTGCTGAACAAAAGGCAGAATAGTCCTTATAGTCACCATCTTGAAAGTTGGTACTCTTACATAACGATTCAAAATTTTCAGATCCAGAACTGGTCTGAATAAATTTTCTTTCTTTCTTTGGTACAATGAATAGGTTTGAATAAAACCGCAAACCTTGTTCCTGAGGAGGAACTGGCATGATTAGCCCTGAAGACTCCAGGTCTGAAACACACTTCAGAAAAGCCTGAGCTTTTACTGGATTTACAGGGATGCGTGAGAGAAAAAATCTTCTCACAGGAGGTCTTACTTTGAATCCTATTAGATACACTTGAGAGACAATGCTCTGAATCCAATGATTTTGGACAGATTTTATCCAAAAATCCTTGAAAAACCTTAATCTGCCCCCTACCAGCTGAGCTGGAATGAGGGCCGCACCTTCATGCGGACTTAGGGGCAGACTTTGGTTTCCTAAATGGCTTGGATTTATTCCAATTTGAGGAAGGCTTCCAATTGGAAGCAGATTCCTTGGGAAGAGGATTGAGTTTTTGTTCCTTATTCTGACGAAAGGAACGAAAACGGTTAGAAGCCTTAGATTTACCCTTAGGTTCTTTATCCTAAAGCAGAAAAACTCCTTTTCCTCCAGTGATAGTTTAAATAATAGAATCAAACTGAGAACCAAATAAATTATTACCTTGGAAAGAAAGAGATAGTAATCTAGATTTAGATGTCATATCAGCATTCCAAGATTTAAGCCACAAAGCTATTCTAGCTAATACAGCTAAAGACATGGATCTAACATAAATTTTGATAATATCAAAAATGGCATCACAAATAAAATGATTAGCATGTTGCAGTAAGCGAGAAATGCTAGATATGTCAGGATCCAATTCTCGTTGCGCTAAATTCTCCAACCAAAAAAAAAAATTTATGTAAGAACTTACCTGATAAATTCATTTCTTTCATATTAGCAAGAGTCCATGAGCTAGTGACGTATGGGATATACATTCCTACCAGGAGGGGCAAAGTTTCCCAAACCTCAAAATGCCTATAAATACACCCCTCACCACACCCACAAATCAGTTTAACGTATAGCCAAGAAGTGGGGTGATAAGAAAAAAGTGCGAAAGCATAAAAAATAAGGAATTGGAATAATTGTGCTTTATACAAAAAAATCATAACCACCACAAAAGGGTGGGCCTCATGGACTCTTGCTAATATGAAAGAAATGAATTTATCAGGTAAGTTCTTACATAAAACAGAATTTATGTTTACCTGATAAATTACTTTCTCCAACGGTGTGTCCGGTCCACGGCGTCATCCTTACTTGTGGGATATTCTCTTCCCCAACAGGAAATGGCAAAGAGCCCAGCAAAGCTGGTCACATGATCCCTCCTAGGCTCCGCCTACCCCAGTCATTCGACCGACGTTAAGGAGGAATATTTGCATAGGAGAAACCATATGGTACCGTGGTGACTGTAGTTAAAGAAAATAAATTATCAGACCTGATTAAAAAAACCAGGGCGGGCCGTGGACCGGACACACCGTTGGAGAAAGTAATTTATCAGGTAAACATAAATTCTGTTTTCTCCAACATAGGTGTGTCCGGTCCACGGCGTCATCCTTACTTGTGGGAACCAATACCAAAGCTTTAGGACACGGATGAAGGGAGGGAGCAAATCAGGTCACCTAAATGGAAGGCACCACGGCTTGCAAAACCTTTCTCCCAAAAATAGCCTCAGAAGAAGCAAAAGTATCAAACTTGTAAAATTTGGTAAAAGTGTGCAGTGAAGACCAAGTCGCTGCCCTACATATCTGATCAACAGAAGCCTCGTTCTTGAAGGCCCATGTGGAAGCCACAGCCCTAGTGGAATGAGCTGTGATTCTTTCGGGAGGCTGCCGTCCGGCAGTCTCGTAAGCCAATCTGATGATGCTTTGAATCCAAAAAGAGAGAGAGGTAGAAGTTGCTTTTTGACCTCTCCTTTTACCGGAATAAACAACAAACAAGGAAGATGTTTGTCTAAAATCCTTTGTAGCATCTAAATAGAATTTTAGAGCGCGAACAACATCCAAATTGTGCAACAAACGTTCCTTCTTTGAAACTGGTTTCGGACACAGAGAAGGTACGATAATCTCCTGGTTAATGTTTTTGTTAGAAACAACTTTTGGAAGAAAACCAGGTTTAGTACGTAAAACCACCTTATCTGCATGGAACACCAGATAAGGAGGAGAACACTGCAGAGCAGATAATTCTGAAACTCTTCTAGCAGAAGAAATTGCAACTAAAAACAAAACTTTCCAAGATAATAACTTAATATCAACGGAATGCAAGGGTTCAAACGGAACCCCCTGAAGAACTGAAAGAACTAAATTGAGACTCCAAGGAGGAGTCAAAGGTTTGTAAACAGGCTTAATTCTAACCAGAGCCTGAACAAAGGCTTGAACATCTGGCACAGCGGCCAGCTTTTTGTGAAGTAACACAGACAAGGCAGAAATCTGTCCCTTCAGGGAACTTGCAGATAATCCTTTTTCCAATCCTTCTTGAAGGAAGGATAGAATCCTAGGAATCTTAACCTTGTCCCAAGGGAATCCTTTAGATTCACACCAACAGATATATTTTTTCCAAATTTTGTGGTAAATCCTTCTAGTTACAGGCTTTCTGGCCTGAACAAGAGTATCGATAACAGAATCTGAGAACCCTCGCTTCGATAAGATCAAGCGTTCAATCTCCAAGCAGTCAGCTGGAGTGAAACCAGATTCGGATGTTCGAACGGACCCTGAACAAGAAGGTCTCGTCTCAAAGGTAGCTTCCAAGGTGGAGCCGATGACATATTCACCAGATCTGCATACCAAGTCCTGCGTGGCCACGCAGGAGCTATCAAGATCACCGACGCCCTCTCCAGATTGATCCTGGCTACCAGCCTGGGGATGAGAGGAAACGGCGGGAACACATAAGCTAGTTTGAAGGTCCAAGGTGCTACTAGTGCATCCACTAGAGCCGCCTTGGGATCCCTGGATCTGGACCCGTAGCAAGGAACTTTGAAGTTCTGACGAGAGGCCATCAGATCCATGTCTGGAATGCCCCACAGCTGAGTGACTTGGGCAAAGATTTCCGGATGGAGTTCCCACTCCCCCGGATGCAATGTCTGACGACTCAGAAAATCCGCTTCCCAATTTTCCACTCCTGGGATGTGGATAGCAGACAGGTGGCAGGAGTGAGACTCCGCCCATAGAATGATTTTGGTCACTTCTTCCATCGCCAGGGAACTCCTTGTTCCCCCCTGATGGTTGATGTACGCAACAGTTGTCATGTTGTCTGATTGAAACCGTATGAACTAA